>NW_026855576.1:0-70152 GCF_026571515.1 Ruditapes philippinarum
AATACACACATTTATCTCTGATAAATATTTACATCGGCGGTAATAAACATATTCTTTATTTTTTTCGATATCTGCTATGAAGAGGCGGTCTGATAAAGTAACGCCGAGAAAGTTATATATATACAAAATTAAAGAATACTTAGTAGAAAGCTAAAAACTGATGTTGACCGTAACAATTCTGTAATTGGAAAAAAATTGTAATCAAAAGAAAAAAAGGGGGCCAACGACATAAATTATTTTATGTGTTCATAAAATCTTATTTATGAAAAGCTGACGACTGAATACTTTTTTACAGTGTAATAAAACTCTTTGTACGACTAAAATGGATAAAAATGGAGGGAAACTTATAATCTTTCATACTAGCAGTTTGATATATCAAAAATTTCACTGTTGAAGGTAAGTTTAATGCACTAATATTTCCAATTATTGCATTTTCCGAAAGACAAAATAGTTCTTTTGGTAATTGTTGTGTACATATACTTCAAACATGTAAAATCTGGACATAAAAGTCACTTGAAAAATCTATGTTATATGTAATTTATGATTTCTACAGGTTATTAACAAGTTTAATCACCAGTCTCTCACATTGATTAACTTATCATTATAATTTAAATATTAAGTCTAGACTAAAACAAAAACATGTATAACGAACAAACTTTACTGTTGTCCAATCGTCCATAATTTTATAATCACTGATAAGAAAAGAGATGAGAACCCCTTGTATTTCAATTTGATTCGTAAATTATTTCAAAACAATTATTCTAAATTGGTTTTTATATTTTGCCTGAGGTCTCGAATTCAAAACAAATCCCACAAGCTCTTTTATCCAAAAGACATTCGAACGTCTGACTAGGCTACGAATGATAAATATCGATTTACAGACTTAATCACCTAATGTACTTATTTATTATGCCATTTACATAAACACGCACACATTTTGTTAGATAATTTGATATGATTTTAATTTCAGACATAAGGCCTACAACTTCAATTTCCTTGAGTCATTTATCATTTCGTATTGGTTACATGATATAAATGCCGACCATGCATCATTAGAAATCGAAAATGAAACAATAAACTTTACAGAAACATCAGAACATCTGAATGCTCGATACGCTAGGGAGCTATTACCTCTTTATATATCACTTGGCTTAATACAATATATGTTTGGTGTCATGGGAAATATTCTAACTTTGGTAGTATTTTTCTTGGGTAAGGATTACCGTGGATACACTTTTAGAGTGTTTGAAACTGCTCATCCTGCAATTATGTTATTTAGATGTTTGTCGTTGTTTCAATTGAAATTCTTACTTGGAGATCTTTTCATACAATTCCAAGCAATACGGCTTTAAAAGCGTTCTAATATGTAATACGAACTAAGGCGGTTTGGAACTGTGTCCTGTTTGGGAAAAATATCGGCTTTTTCTTCCAGTACCGAGTTCATAGCCAAAATTCTCCGAAAAATTATACGAGAATAAATCCACCTCGCTATAACTGACTGGTTTCTAACTAATTAAATATAGAAATTCATAAATATTCATAAAGCTATATAGATATAGATAGTGATTTACAGAATAATATAAAAACCATCATGAATTTTTCTTGATATCTATTGATTAAATTCATAATGTAGAAGAAAGTTTACCTTTTGTTCTTTCATTTCAATTCTATTCTATTCAAAATAGAATGATAGATGATAGATAACCAAATTTTTGTTTATCGTATAATTTGCACAGGAAAAATTCACGTTAGTTTTTCACCTAATTATATCCAATAATTTGTTCTTTTGAGCGTTTCCTACCAAAGAACATTAACTCAAGAATGAGCAAGTTGAAAATGTCAATAATGTAGGGTCATAAAGCAGCTACCTACAGAATACCTTGAAAACCAGTGAACTGTTGCTACTGACACTTAGTGTCTAAGAAACATGAAAATTTGCTCTGTTTAGATAACTTGTAAAGTGGAAATAGAATATGTCAGATTTAGGTATATTATTATAGGTTATTTAGGGTTGTATTTTTAAGATGTTTATAAATGGTGGACTATTCTATAAATTCTGTTACATCTGCCATGTGAATTTTGAATTTTTATTTAATTTGCATGATAATATGAAAAATAAATAAGTAAAATATTTGCAATATGGTATTGTGTTATCTATATTATATTTAAAATTATGATATTTATTATAGCCCATGTGTTGTGTCATTGATGTATACTTGTTTACCTGCTTTTAGAGCCTAGACACTAACAACTTACGACTTTAGCAAATGAACACTTATCATAATATCACAATTTATGTAAGAACATACTTTATTTCAAGTAAAACATATTCATGAAAATCTAGTCACATCATTCCAGGATGACGATTTCCAGTAAGCCAAGCATTTTAATTGTGTGTTACAATATTAACAATTAAAATTAACGACAATATAAATGAACACAGTACAAGCTTACATTTTCTTTTCAAAAGTTATATCTACCATGTTAGAAGTAAGCTTTCGTTGTTTTAATGTAGTTAATGTTTAACTCTTCTTTTGATCAGATGACTTATCAAAATAAATGATCTGCATATTGGGTTTACTGTATTTCGTTCATACAGCGCTTTCTAGCTATAACAATTACCGTATGTATGTAATTATCCAATTAGCGCTCTTCAATATATTCTAAAAACATACAGAAAGAAAACTTTAGAAATGTTACACTTACTCCAGTGTAACTTAAACTAGATTTAAATGTATTCTGTCACCATTCATCTCATGGGTTAGAACTTATTACCATTATGTATTATCAAATCTTGTTTTTTTTTTAAATCTATCTACTGAGATAACGAATGTCGTCAGAATATTTTCTATGGCACCTCAAAGTGTTGAAGTAGTTAAAAGTTGCAATTCGCTGGCATATTCACCATTCGGTTTTTATGAGGTATCGGTTGTGTCAATCTGTTGGACGACCTACATTACTTTTACATAGCCAGAAATGCACCGCAATTGTTTCGAAAATAATGTTTTAAATAATCTGTTTGAAGTTGCTTACGAGTATGTGTGGGTTGTTCTTATGGTGGCACTATCTCGTGTCTCTAAGTACTTTAAATCGTTCTGCTCACTCTGAAACAAAAGACATTTTAGCAATGTTGAAGGAAAAAAACTCTGTTCAAATACAGTAGAAATTATCATGAATATATATCGTTATTGTATTGATATGGCAAATGTTATAACAACCAGTAATGATTACATCAATTTAGCAATTTACGACCATCGACATTACAACTGCAACTGTATACAAACTATTTTGTTTTGATGTATTGAATCAGTCTTGCCATTAAACGTGATATTATTAGTGGTGATCGCTGTAAACTATTAATATTGTTAAAACAAATGAAATACGAAATAAATACCCGAGTTGCATAACTAACAAAATCTAATTCTGCTCTCTGTGCAATATTTATTGATTAAATATAGAGAAATTGCATCACAAAATGCATCACTAGATTTAGCTACGATGAATAAGTCAATCTAACTTAATCGACGAATTCAGAAACTAGCTTGAAATGGTTAACAATAGTGGAAGAGGACAATTGCGGTTCACAGTTTCACAGATAATACAAATTTTAAGTTAGTTTTAGTGGAAATGATTCCTAATTGAGAACCGTCTTAGCAACACGCACTTATCGTTCCAACTAAATTAGAAACTTCTCTCATCTTAGAATATTACCTTATATTTGGGGTAGAGTTATTCAGACGTTAAAAATTAGCTTAAAAAACGACCAAACGACGTGTCTTGAACCATTGTAAAAGGGTAAAACACAATTATTTACAGAAATAATGGGTACAAGATAAGATTAATATTTACAATAATTATAACACCAATATAATTTTGTTTGATATTAAAGAAGCATAATAAAAGAAACATAATTTCATATTCTCCGTGATGTGTTTAATGATAAAAAGATATGATCGATAGAAACAAAGAAATGTATATCCTCTAAAAAACGTAGAATGTCGGCCGTGGATACCTGTAGATACATAAAGCAGTAAAATAAATGCAATATTCCTCAACTAGAAATATATGCCATGATGTATTAGAGCTAGTGTATAGAGTAAATAAAATGG
Organism: Ruditapes philippinarum; assembly: GCF_026571515.1. Lineage (NCBI taxonomy): Eukaryota > Metazoa > Mollusca > Bivalvia > Venerida > Veneridae > Ruditapes > Ruditapes philippinarum. The sequence continues at coordinate 4,110 of NW_026855576.1, forward strand.
TTGAATAACTTTTAAAATTCGGGAAATTCTCTCAATATATGTAAAGGTAAGCCGTTAATATTTTATCGTGATGTTTCGTGTTTTTTTTATGTTGTTTATTATTTAGAAGCTATTTCTACTAGCTCATGATTTCTACGAAATTGATAATTGTTTTGAAACATGACTTACCCAAAAAATAAATTGATGTATGAAAGATATTTTGCATATATAAATATTTTTTTGTAAATTAAAATGAGCCTCAACAGTCAACAAGTACTAAAAGGTGTGGCGGCGTGGCCAAGTGGTTAACGCGTCGGGGGAAAGTTTCCATTAGCAAGAAACTTTACACTCATTGCATAGTACTGGTTGGTTCCACGAACGGATTCGAGAGTATTTCAATAAACTTCCAAGACAATCGAACTAAAATAAATTGGTATAAACTAATTATGTAAAGAATAAAAATAACTAGATCTAACAACAAAATTCATTATTTTGTTGTATGTAGTCCAACGATAAAAATTCCGTTCAATATAAGGAACAAAGATATCATCATAACTACTATCATATCATGATGAACACTCATTATTAGTTTTAAAAAGGCAGGTAACTAGAATAGTCTCAATTTCTGTAAGTCCATAGTTTTCTGGCTTTTTTCTCTTGTGTTACATCAAAAAATTATATCCTGTTGTTTTCATTTCTCTGGATATTCAACTGACATAATAGATAGTTCCTATACATGTATATTGAATCTCAGTTACTTCTTTGTCATGATGAATTGTCTAACAATAATTTTGAGTTTTACCTGAAAACGATTTTGGAGATTTAAAACTAAATGTTAAAAAGCAATTGGCTATATGGTTTCAAACTCATATAGGCATTTATGCGTAATGTATCTATTGTATAATAATTTTTTGTTCATTACGCATGCACAGGCGTCCAGCACATTTGCCATGCCAATAATGGTCAAATTATCATAAAATAAACACCTTTGATTTATGATAATTGAACCATTATTGGCATTGCAAATGTGCCGAACGCCTGTGTAAGCATGTATATAACTAACAGATGTATAGATGTAAACGTATACATGTTAGCCGGCAAAAGTGACCGCATGATATATTTTACAGAATTACAGATAAAATGTATATGAATATGTTTACCCGTGATGTAAGTAAACGGAATCGACTGTACAATTGCATGTATCGTAGAATGTTCACGTCGATTTTGAAATAAAATGTCTCTTTGGTCACAATAAACATTGGTATTTACAGTGTCGCCCAATTGTAAAATTTAGTAAATTGGCAATAACATCACTAAAAGGCATACGCTACATTTAAATTTACATGTACATATATAGGCACAAAAGAACATTATATAAGATCGACTATTCAATTTTCATTAGGTGATATACCTTTTTGTAACTGTAGCATTTATGCTCATTTTGTTATTTCAGTTTCCACTTGTAAATATTTAATGTCATTGATGAATATCCTAGACAACAGATAATGTTTCCAACAACATAAATATTTGAATTCATCATACAACTAAAATGACATGGGATCCAGATATTCTCAATTTATGGAGGTTAAATATTTTTAGGTAAGTAAAGAATATTTGAATAATTTCTGTTTCTTTATTTAGTGATCATCATTCATATTGTTAAAAACACGTCTGTCATAGAACATGATGGTATAAACATACAGAGCGTATAAGGATAACAAAAAAGGAACACTTGTAGTTTCATGACTTTATATATGGCATTCAGGATTGTTTGGTATTTTGGTGGAAATTAAAAACTTTTTATAAAAGTATCATAAGAATTTTTTTTAAAGAAACTTAAAACTGAAGTTTTGGACGATTTGAATAAAATAAACAAAAATGATTTAGTTGGATTAAACTTTTTTTTACAAAACACGCTTCTCTTTTGACGTAGAGTAACAAAAAAAGAAGGAAAGCAGTCCCTTATGATGTATTCTGCAATTTTTCTAAACACGACCAACGCAGGTGCCTGTTATGTACCCGAGGAGTTTAAGATATTTAATGAAATAACAAGCTCGTTTATCTATGATAAATATTTACAACGGCATTAATGAACTCATTCTGCATGTTTTCATATCGGCAAAGAAGAGGCGGTTTGATAAAAGAACGCCGTGAAAATTATGTTTACAAGATTAAAGGTTTCCTAAAGTTTTACTGTATACGTTTTTGCGGTTCTTGACTTTATTCTTCAAAACATTCGTTATTTTTTAATTTCAGATGAATGATTCGAAAGTAAATGAAAAGTGATTGAGTGAAACAACGAATATTTCACAACTTAATTTACACAGTTTAAGGTAAGTTTAATGCACTGGTGTTTCTGATTAGTGTTGATATGTATTAAAATTTCCAACAGATACAAATAGTTATATTTTTAATCATAATTTACGTATACATACCAAACAAATGGAAATGATTTTATCTTCCAATGCAATCTTTCAAAAAACGATCAAAAATTGATATCCACATAATTCTTTCATGAATGATATTCTTTCGTTCAGCATGAGCACAATAAAAACAAAGATAATGCTAAAGACATAGTTTGTTATCATTCTAGCATTAAAATTAACAATAAACTGGCATACTTTATATAGACCATCTTTATGATTATAGCGAAAAGATTTTTAAAACATTTACGGAATAAAAAATGCTGATTTTTAAAAAGACTTTAGACTTGTAAACAATATACCAAAGTATATATTGAGAAACAAAAAATCAACACAGCTTATATAGAAAAACAATATACGCTTCTCAAAAATACAAACGATTAAATAAATTTATATTTAATATACAACTTGAAAATGATGAGAAGGTAAAAAAATGAAAATAATGAGAAATGGACAAAAAGCAAAATAGATACAAAATTGAATTGGAATAAGATATATACTATACCACTACAAAGTATTGTAGGTGTGACAAAAGGAATTTTATAGTATTAGCTTCTCCATAGACTTATTGCAACAAACACTATGCTCCCAAATACAATCTTTGCAATTCCACTTTGTGTGACTTTTGGAGCAGTAATTTAGAAACACGTTATCATTTATTTTGGGAATGTAATATTGTACAAAATTTATGGTCAAACTTTTTTCTCATTCGTTCAAGTGGAAAAATGTTATTGTTTTGTGTTTGTTTACTTTTGAGTATATGCTGTTGTTTTCTTGTTTGGAATTAATAAAAATAGATTTAACTGAGACAGATATGTTTTATATGTAGTCACAAATGTTGTATGTGAATGATTGTATTAATATGTTTATCAAAATATAAAGTAAATGAAAAAAAATACACCAAACAAAACAAAATCTGAACATCTCTTGAAATATATAAGTCCTACTATTTCTGATTTCTACGTGTGACATTATGCCCATCCAAGAGTAAATGGTGAGCTCACAAGTAATAGTCAAAATAGCATTTTCAATTTGTTTCATGGATAATTTAAATGACAATTATACAAATTTTGATCTAAATGAACTGTATTTGGACAAATGACTCAATTCAAAACATATTTCACAATCTGGCCACACAGATAGGAATTTAGACGTTAAGCCAGAATACGAAACATTTCTCATCTAATAATGTGTGCTGATTACTTAATATAATTTAAATTTCAGACACAGAAGAACGGTTAAAACTTCGATATCGGTCCAAAAGCTTTGTAAACATTTACAAATTTGACTGTTACATGATACTCTGCCGAAGATGAATGCATCAGAAATCGAAAATGAAACAATAAACCTTTTAGAAACATCAGAACATCTGAATGCTCGATACGCTTGGGAGCTATTACCCCTTTCTATATTACTTGGGTTGATAGCAGTGTTTGGTGTCATGGGAAATATTCTTACTTTAGTTGTATTTTTGTTGAGTAAGGATTATCGTGGAAACACTTTTAGAGTTTTTGTAATTGCACTTGCTGTAATTGACTTGATTACATGCTTGACGTTGTTTCCAATTGAAATTTTAACTCACAGATTTTTCTTTGCATTTACAGATGTCATATTGTGTAAGGCAAAATGTTTTATTGCAGTATTTAGTGCTTCTGCGTCTTCATTTATTCTTCTATTAATATCTGCTGATAGATTTAGGAAGGCTATGTTTCCATTAAAGAAACAGCTTACACCTTCTAAAAGTATTAAACTATCATTATTGGCTGCAATCATAGGGCCAGTAATTTTATCTTTTCCTACAATAGTGATATGTGGGGTCTATTCAACTCGTAAACGTAATTCATTTGGACAGGAAATAGAAGTTAATGTTTGTGAAACGGAAGAGAAATATAAAACTTCAACATTAAGAACAATTTACAAATTAGTTTTATTGATATTACAAATTGGAATTTCAATTATTTATATCATTTTATATCCATTTGTTATGAGAGAAGCGTTGAGACATAAACAATTGGACAGATCTATAAAACATTTGAAATCTTCACATACAGAATCGGATAAATCAAGAAGTATAGAAATAAAGAGGATAGCAGAACTTAAAGCTGATTCTTGTGTCAGTTCAAGAGATGTGTCAGTTATAACATTAGCAAATAGGGAGCAAAAAGAGGACTATATAGAACCTGCAGAAACAAATAATGTTATAGATAAAAATGGTTCTAAAACTGGAAGTCAGTTTTTCATATTATCACAAAAAGCAAAGATTCCAGCTAAAACATTAGTTTGGTTTTTGTTAACTGTTGTTTTCATAGCGACTTTTATGGCACATTTATTGCTTACTCTAAACATTTCGGACACTGTTGACATGTCAAGTAAGGAGTTATTTTGGTTTTTGTTTTCTTACAGATTGTATTTTCTTAATCATGTGATAAATCCACTGGTCTATGCAGTATTTCTCAAAAGTTTTAGGGCATCATGTAGACATGTCTTTTCAAGAAAAAAATGATGTTTTATTCAAAATAAAAAAAAACAGATTTGTTTTATTAAATTTTAAAAAGTTTCACTTTATCATAAATAAAATGGATTATACCACTGTCTTGTTTTGTCTTTATAATAAATAGAGGATATTAAAGCTTCTTTTCTCTAAATTCCCGATTTTATTATCATAAGACAGTTTCTGACAATTTTCATACCACGAGATGAAAATAAATCCCGTATGTAGAAAAAAGACATTTTAATTGTTTATTTTATACTATTTCTCCTTTTTGTCTTTACAACTCTTTAATTTTGTGTATTGGTTGAATAAACAAAATTTTTATGTAATTTTCCCGATCAGTAATGGAGCCAATACATTCAATTAGTGTCAATATTGTAGAAAATTGGCAATGAATATTCATAAATTAACAAAAAAAAAGTTGATAAAGACTTACATTCATGAAACGTTTAAGTGTGGCGTCTAGCACGAATTAAATCACGTCAAAGCAATGCAACACTATGAAAAAGTTATCGTCAAAACAATGAACATTAAATTAAGCATGATAATTTGAAGCAACACACTGGCAAAACCAATTTAAGAAAGCCAATCCAAGGACCAAGCTTCAGAATAAAAAAATCAAATAATCATGATCAAAGACTCTTTTTTGCAAATTAAATATTCTACACCTAGGAAAACATTAACAAGAACATTGATTTTTTCACTTGAAGATTATCCAATCAGTGAAAAAGAATTTATTGAAAATGGCACCTGTTATATTTTACAGATATACAGCGGCGTAGTAGAAACTGAAGAATCTATGCTACCATCACTGAAATGCAAAACAAATTGAAATACAAAATTGAAACGAAAACCACCTTTTTGGCTAAAATTTCATCCCAATTCGTCAGTAAAACTGCAAAGAATGCTCATGCATGCAGGCCAATGTGTTAGGTACATACCCTTATCAGTCCGTCAAACTCGTCCGAAAGCATATATTTTGGCAGCAAAACCTTATTTTATTTTAAACCAAGCTCTTTGAAATAATGTTTGTGTAATAGAAAACAGAATTGTTAAAAGTTCTAGCAACATCATTTTAGGGTATATCGTATCGAAATTGCTTTCAAACTGATTAAAAAATATTTGTCGATGCATAGCATTCTTAGATTTTTGGAGAAAAAAACAACATACTTTTAGAAATCGGATATTTTTGGAAACTGTCTTTACCTTTTCAAGCATTGTTTTAGCGGAAGGTTCTACAACGGAAGTGTCGATGGCTCTCATTTAAACATATCACCATAATATGAAAGAGCCATTGTTTAGTAGAAGTAAAGTAACAGCTAATTTGATTCATTCATCGAAAATGAATCATGAAATTTATCAGAACATGCCAATATGTAAAAAAGTGACCAAAAGGTACTATGCACTTGAGAATATATATATTCGTAAAACGATTAGCAAAGTCAATACCGTTTTAATAATGATAAAAATTGATATTCTTGAATGTAGCTGTGGCTTAATTGAATTATTTTGTCTATGTATGTATGTATAAATGCAGCATAGTTATACAACTTCTCATATAATTTAAAATGATAAAATTTCCACCCTGAAAAAAAACACAGTATAACAAAATGGGAGAAATATATCGGACACTGCATAGATAGGAAAGTGCAGGGTCAGCTAGCTAAACAGTGAGGTCAAATTAACAATCGTGTAGGGAAAAAGAGAAACAGACAAAAAGTAAAGAATATTACATTTATTGGTATTGTCATCGACCACTGATCAGACTAATTTTCAAGTAATTCATATATTCGTATTAGATAACCTAATGTAAACTTTATGTTAAGATAAAAGGTGTCCTACAAGTAAACGTGACGGTCAGTACTTGTCGAAGCTACAATCCATCTAGATGTATGTATATTGACTACTAGACATTCATATTGCTTCCTCTTGATGAAGAAACAAATTCGACATAGCGTCATATTTTAGTTTTACCCTATGTAGATTTCGTGAAAAACGAATGTATCAATTTTTTTTTCAGGAATAAAACCATCATAACATTATATTAACAGCTCTGAACGTATGATTCTCTCATGTGAGGAAAATATCCAACTAACTTACAGATGGTGGATGGTTTAACTCTCGTATGTTAACTCATGTCTGAAATAATCCACGATGTAGCAACAAAGAAGCTAGGAAGTCCCCATATGATCTTACAGTGTCGGCGTGACCTCAAACCCAACCGAAACTAAGATAACTGATTCATAGTTGTATCAATAGAGAAAGAAGAATCCCTAAAGAAAGCCCAACAGGGCAAAATTGAAAATGTTGCAGGCTCGGTTTGATTAAGCCTGTTTATTGACGGTAGTTGGGTTTCAATCGCATATATTCGATTGGGTAAGAGAGGAAACAGCCAGAATATGATTAAAAATTCTAATAATCATGGACCTTCTTATGGCTCTGGTGCATGAAGTACATAAGAAAATTAAAAAGAAGTGAGACGCGCCACGACAGAATTCATGCTGTTTGCTATCAGTTTCTCTACTTGTTATAGGGTTTGAAAACGAAAAGCATGGATCCTGATCAGACTGCGCGGATGCGCAGGCTGGTCTGGATCCATGCTGGTCGCAAACACATTACGTTGGTTTTGTCATTGCGCGGCTCAAATAAAGATATACATAATAGAATGCCGGGAAATATAATCAATATGTGTTTCCCAAACCGCCTCAATTCTCTATCCCTTATATAACTATAAAAATAAAATTACAAAAGGGAATTCGTTTATGAACAATATACCAATTTGTATTATATGGTTATCTAAATATAACAAGTGACTCCTAACAGTAAGAGCTGGCTTCTTTTGAGATATCATTTATTGTATGAGCACTTACTTTCAAGGGAGACAAACAAGTCTAGAACGTTCAGATCTGTAATGTATATTTCTCTCCTTTTATATTGATCCTGTATATTTTCACTAAAATATATAAGATGTATATCATTTAAACGAAAACATCAATTTCATATGATAATATTGTTTTATTTTGAATTACAACCGAATGTCCTTTAAAACAATAATTCTTGGCGTTCTTTAGGGATTCTTATTTTCTCTGTTGTCTGGCTTTATAATACAAATCGTTATGTACTTGTTATATAATATACTTGATCTAACATTAAACTCGTTCCAGAAATTTTATAAACTGTGCAACAGGTTCATCTTGCATAAACTGACAAAGGTCCGCTTGATAAGCAATAAAATAGTAACTTATGCCAGATCAGTAAATTTTGATAACGATAATTATAATTGATAGTCACGAATCGTTAAATTAACTATAAATCAATAAAACATTTTTATTATAAATAAATAATCAATATCTTTAAATGAAACTGCATTGCTTACAAAATGTATTTAAATGATAGATGCAAAAATTTATAATTTTTTTAGAGAGGTATGTGTAATAGTTATATTCACTTGTCGTTTACCTCTGTTAAGCCGTTTGTCACGAATCGAATATATAGCACGATTTAAATTTTTGAAAAATCATTAATTACATTTTAAGGTCACATGATTGACTATTTCAAATGTATCCCATACATTCCTTAAAGGCTTTTCTCAAAACTTTGGTAAAATTTGTAGCACCTCAAGTATATTATGTAACCGCGTTTAACGAAGATGTAATTTGACTAAAGTTCGGATGTTCTTATTTCTTACATGTAACGTTATTTAGGAGCTGATTCTAATCAGATTTACGAAGTTGGTAAGAAGTTTTAATTTTAAAATAACCAAGGACTTTCAGAAGTTTGATCAAGCTCATTTTAAGCACATAAACATAAAAGTGTTTTGTGTGGACATGTTTGAGCCGTTTTGTCTTACAAGTGAAGGCCTTGACATACTTACCCATAAGTCGCTGTACTCCTCATGACAACATACAAAATGATAAAACAACATAAAACAACATTAAACAGGTTTGGTTTTCTCATTCTTACCATGAACTTTTGGCAGACTACAATCACAATTAACGTTTTCACTTCAAGCTCAAATGAGATAGAAATATTAATTGAATTTACAAGACAAGACTCTGATTGTTTGGCAAACTAAGTAAGGAAAATCAATTTGCGAAAACAAAACAATTAATTTATGCGCATGTTGTGGAATGGTGGCAAATGAATTAGCAAATAATTTATCTACCTTTGTAAAATCATCTGATTTATGGAAATTAGTTTGTCTGATTGAGCATACTGTCTCAGGATTTCCTAGTTTCTGTTCTTATGAAATGTAAATTACTCAGAAGTGGCATATGGTGTTAAAGATTAAGTCCAGACATTTTAACATTTTTTATATTTTTCAAATTAATTTTCGTGTTTGTTTTAAGGTAAATATGACTTTTATTTAGTAGCCAACTGTCCACTTTTTTCCTTTTTAATGTATTTAAAACAGTAAGTTATAATTGAATGTAAAAAATGAATCATTAATTTTATGAATTGTATATCGGAATAGATTTTATGGTGTGAAAGAACAACAGTTTTATATGCTTTCTTTGTTATAAGTGTCTTAAAAAATAAGATTATATTCTGTATTGATGCCATTTGCCATTAAGACATCTTAACGACGATATTTCTTTCCTTGTCACTGTCGCCATTATGATCGCCGTGGAAAATATTGTTGTCATGATTAGTAAAAACATAAAACATGACAAGATGTATGATGTTAGCAAAGGTAACATAAACAAAGACGGTAATGACAATATACGATGGTGATAATAATGATAGTGGTAAAAAATATAATTAAGATACATATCACTATGATAATATGTGTGAAATTCTATAGAAAAGCCAAGCCCTGAGACGGAAATAGTAAAAAAAATGCATTATAATAGTTTCTAGCTTGTTAAAAATGAAATAATCACACCTTAACATTTAAACCATTTCACAAAGATAACATCATGTGCAAGTTTCGAATACCTGGAGGTCATGATGTACTACTATACCATCTGTTTTAAAACATTTCACATTTTCTGAACTATTGTTTATATGCAACGTTCTTAAAGACTTTAATTGTCAAAACGGAACCACCTTGTGACGTAAAGAAAGCTTGAAAAACAAACATGCGAAAACAAACAAAGCTCATTTTCCCACTGATTTTTGACAGTGATTAACAGTTTTCTCTGAAAAAGATATTACAGGCTGTATACATCTTCCCCATGAAGACTAAACAATCAACTATCACTAAAATGCACCGGAAGAAGCATAAATGTTATAATATCTGGATGTAAATATAGTTCGGATAAACAAGTGCTTTTGGCACTTTGTATTTTAATACATGTTTGATAAAAATCCAAAAAAAATGTGAAAATTGAATTAAAAATGAAAATAAGAATAAAAAAACCTAAAAACAAGGAAACAGAAGTTTGTTCTGTTATACTTTTTTCTGTATCACATGAGTGAAAGATTAAAATAAAAGTATTTATATTTGTTTTTTTTAAAGGTCCTAAAAAGTTGAAGTCGTATAATTTACATAAAATGTTAGGTGAGAATATAAGAGTATATGCATCCAATATTTAGCAATGACATGGCAAAAGATTAACTGTCCAGTTTGCTCAGTTGTTGATGAAACTATTTTATGAACTGGTAGATTGGCTTTAATTGGTATAGATTGGAACTTGCTGTTTCGCAATAGAGTAAAATAACAAATAAAAATAGCTAAAGACAATTAAGAATGCGGAAAGCACATGCTGTCTTCACTAACAAATTCACTAAATGACAATATATATTGACAATTTATATTGCTGATTTGTCGATTAAGATGAATGAATATATAAATTAACTTTCTAATAAAGGTAATTCAATTTTCTTATAAAATCGGGTCAACTTTCTAATAAAAATAAGTTTTAATAAAATATGTTCATTAACAGACTTGGTTATATCTGTGATAAAATACATACTGATTGGTAATATATGATATAGTATTGTCAGCAGTTTCTCTATAGTTCTTAAACTGATTACGCCCTCCTGCTCCTCCTACAAAAAAAGAGAAGAACTACTAATGAAATTCCAATATTTATCATGTTTTCTGTACAGAAATGACATAGAACATAGTTCACCTGAGGGAAAGCAAAGGATGGTAATTAACCCTCCGACATTTACCGGGCAAGGAATGGCAAATAACATATTAAATTAACGGACGTCTAGGTAATTACAATTAGCAGTTGACAAAATGTTTATTTGAAGGTTTCTTGTATGAACATCAACTAATTAAACATTTTTCCGAACGAATGCCGGTCTATTTTCAGTATGACTTCCTGTAAAAATGTAGGGAAAAATAAAGGAAGAGTTTTCATTGGTCATTTTAAAATCACAAAATGAAATCTGGATTCTAAAACAAAATGTAAAGTATAGTTCATGTCAGTCTAAGATAGTTCTAAACTAAAATGTAAAGGATGGGCTTGTCATCATGAAATAAAATGTAAAGAATACTTCTAAAATAAAATGTACAGGATAGTTTTTTAACTTTCTAGTTAAATTGCTTAGATACTCAAGTTCTGTACTATACTTCTTGCATTGCATTCAGATCTCATTACATTTTCTAGTGAAAAGTTTGTCCAAAAATAATATCAGAACTTATCAGGTACTCTTAGTTTATGATGTTCAATAATTGTCTAATATAATATATGGTTATTGATCTGTTCAATTTATATAATATTCATAATTTATATATATATTAGCATGTTAATCAAGTATTTATGAATTGCCTCGCCGACTGCCAAGAAATTATTACTTCATTCTTATGTAAGCATTTCTATTTGACTTTGCATGGAAAAATAAGAACTAACATATGCAAGTTAACCAGTTTTATTTTGCCCGAGTATCTTTTTTTAAAAGATACTTCTTGTTATTTATTATTTATTTGGTACTCAAATGTACGTTTGCGTATTTAAGCTTATTTCAAAATCCACGTTACAATGGGTAATAAGAAATGTTTGGCACGGAAATATCATGTTTTGTCTTTAGTAGATAGTGTTACGTCATAAACAATAGATACTATATAGCCGGAATGAGAATCCGAATCACTGAAGGCACACGAAACAGTAAATCATATGGCGGCAACATTTGTACCAGAAACCGACAGGTTTGATATTCAAAATATTGCAATATATAATTAATTACAAATACATAAAAATCTATCTTTAAATTTTTAGAAAAGCAAGGTTAAAATATCATATAAGAATAAACAAAAGCAAACTTAAATACAAAAAACTTATAATATCTTAGTTTCCAATGTGACCTTCAGAAATAGAAAAACAACAACAACAGAACATACATATAGGGACAAAAAATATAATGACTTAAACAAGTATAATATGTGTAATTTCTAGAATAAGATAACACAGTCTGTTTATTTAACTAAATTATGAAAGTGATTGACTCATAAACTTTTGGCAGACAACAAACAATGGTTTTCATTTAGATAAGATAAATGAACAATTGTATATATGTTCTAATTAAGAAATTGTCTCAAAATTTCAGTCAGTCCATTGATTTCGTTTCTTTTGCAAAAAAATTATAATGATTAACTAAACAGCATTTGGAATTTCAACGCAATTTATAGTTGCTGTCTGTAAGAAAAGGAAAGAATATCAAAGTTGAGACAATACAGACAATATAATAACAAAAAAACTATCTGTAAACATGTAAATAAATCTGGAAAAAGAGTTATTCTTCGGATACATTTATCACAACACAATTAAAAACAAATTGCAGTTTAATTGTCTGTACATGAGATAAAACGAAAAAGTGCAACATCTCTTATGTCCACCAGCAAGCAATGGTTCGAGACTTAATTTTAAACACTTAAAAGTGATGGAATGAATAATGCCGAGGGACCAGAAAACTAAAACAACACTGAAGTGAAGTACAAGGCAACTTTTTACAATTTCGACATGTTTACAAAACAAACATTTTATTTATCAACAGAGTGCATGTAAGAAAATATTATTTTGAGTATGTTGATACGTAAAATGGTTATGTCAAACACTCAAGTACGTCATAAGTAAACATAGGTATACTGTCGAAGAGCAATTATAACTGTTGAATGGAAATTTAGATGTTCATTGAAACTTTCCGTGCTGATGAAATGTACTTGGTTAACACATTGTTCTCTTATCATTATTCCTTTGCAGTGCAAAATCCTTGCTTTTACAAGCAACAACAACAACAACTCCGACAATATTGTAACGTTAGGTTAATATAACGTGCTCTTCTTACAGCTGGGATATGTTAATAATGTTTCGTTACACACCCTAAATAATTGATAGAAGAAAGGTACACCGACTAAAATCAGCAATAAATCAACTTATAAAAACAGACACTGTTATGAACAATTATCGGCAGATGTTTTGATTTTTGATGTTTAGCTTTAATGGAACACACGCCCGCACATTGTCGGTCAGTAGGGCGGATATATATTATACCCGCTCCATTTCGTTAAAAGGCGAATGAAGTGTTGCATTTAACGTTAAATGTTTTCAGAATGCTCAGTTCGTATAATGTTCATTACTGAGAGTTTGTATACAAAGAAGTTCAGTTCGCACACGAATGAGGCTTTTGATATCTGAAACTGAATATTTATTGCATTGTTTAAGCATATTTTGACTCCCTTTACCATTAATACACCAGTCAATAGCAACCACTACCCAAACCGGGGATAAGCAAAGACTTCGACTTTTGGATTTTAAACCTCGCCCAAAGGACCTCCTTATGAGAAACATCTGTTACGGTGGTGTTAGAAATTTAAAAGTGGTGTGGATTCAGTAAAAGATGCAACTCACGCAAGCCGTCCGAAAACTGCAAATTTGCCAAAAATGGTTGAACAAGTAAATGATTTGATTGCTCATGGTGCAATATTTACAACTAGGTACTAGGTATATAGCTAAATGCGTTGGTATCTGTGTAGGAGCCACTCATACAATTCTCAGACGTAATTTGAAAATGAGAAGGATAAGTGCCAGATTGATACCTTATCTCCTTACAAAAGAGCAAAAACTTGCTCGGGTAAGAAGCTAAAAACAATTGTTGAAACAGTACCCAAATTACAACAATCGATCTTTCGCAAATATCATCACTCGCGATGAGACATTAGTTCACTTTAATAAGCCCATGCGAAAGAAGCGTTACAAAATATGGACAACCAAAGGAAGTCAAAGATCTTGCATAGCAAAACTCACCATGAGCGTCAAAAAGGTCATGTTTATAATTTTCTTTCCTGCTATTCAAATTGCCGTACCAAAGGGTAAATCAGTAAATGCAAAGTTTTACAAAGGTAAGGTACTTCATAAATTAAAGAAATATTTCAAAAACCGTCGACCAGCAACTGGTCTCCGTCAGGTTGTTGCATGACAATGCTTCGTTACACAAAGCGGCCATTGTACAAGAATATCTGAATCAGGAAAAGGTTGTCTGGCTTCCTCATCCTCCTTATTCTCCGCCAGATCTTGCCCCTTTTCCCGAGGCTCAAAAAAAAAAACTTGCTGGAAGAAAATATCAAAAGCAAAAAAATCTCTGTTCAGCTAATTACCAGTGTCTGAACAGTATCCCTTGAACGCATTTAAAATTGGATGAACGACTAAAACTTTGTATATCACATTGTGGTGAGTATTTTGAAGGATTAAGATAATTATTTTGGCACTGTTTGTTAAGAACTTCTGAAAATTGACCCAGTTGCATTCATAATTGAACATCCCTAGTACCAAAATCCATTAATCCCATTATCTCCCGCCCGTCCTTGTAGATGTTGGAACCGGGAAATTATAATTGACTAGTGCTACCAGTTCCTATATTTAATCTCCAAACCTTTAGATTAGCAAACAAAGTTCTCAAAAATCAAACTTTAGTGAACTGAATCAAGAGTTAAATTATCTAATATATTTACAATCCATATAAAGCGTTACAATTATTCATTATACAATTATGCAAAATATGACTAAAATCAGTTAATTTCACTGTATCATCAGAGTGAGCGTTATGTTTGCATATATGTATATACATGTACTGACGTTTCACTTTATTAATGTGGGTTTTAAAACCTTATTCTATTATATAATGTTATACACAGGTGGCAGTATCAGTGTTTGGACACCCCACCCCTATCTGCCCCTGGACCCCTACTACAACCCTGATAAAAAAATTCAACACTCTAAGGCTTACTATAAGGTACCAAATACAAAACCACCGATGAAATTATATAAAAAAAAAATTTCCACTATCAAAATTATAGTTATAGAAAGGTGAAAAGCCTACTATATGTTCATTTGCCAAACAATGTGGAACACGGGAAATCGTTGTTTCGGCGACTGAGGCGCATTCCGGCGGGATTTCGCTGCATCATTCATTAACATCAATAAAAAGAACTAGAATTCCACAGCTTATCTAATTCAAGTCCATCGAATATCAATATTCTATCGTTTTTTTTCTATTTCACGGTATTTTTTACTTGTCGTTGCCATTTTGGATTCTGATACCTGTGTGTTATACGCGATCTGATTGGACGTCCAATTTGGCTCGTCCAATCAGATCGCGTATTTCAACCCAGGTATCAGACTGCAAAATGGCTACGACAATTAAAAAAATACCGTGAAACAGAAAAAATCGGAATGATAGTGATATTCGTTGGACTTGAATTAGATAAGCTGTGGAATTCTAGTTCTTTTTATTGATGTTAATGAATGATGCAGCGAAATCCCGCCGGAATGCGCCTCAGTCGCCGAAACAACGATTTCCCGTGTTCCACATTGTTTGGCAAATGAACATATAGTAGGCTTTTCACCTTTCTATAACTATAATTTTGATAGTGGAAATTTTTTTTTTATATAATTTCATCGGTGGTTTTGTATTTGGTACCTTATAGTATTAGCCTTAGAGTGTTGAATTATTTTTTTCAGGGTTGTAGTAGGGGTCCAGGGGCAGATAGGGGTGGGGTGTCCAAACACTGATACTGCCACCTGTGATGTTATATCGTTACAAATTTCTAAAACTTTTGTATGATAAGCATATGTTTGTATTAGGCCGCGTCTACACCTATTCAAGTTTCTTTCAGGTCACATTTAGATAAGCCTTTCAACATATAATCAGGCACAATTTTTACTGAAATATTATCATGTTTCTGTAAAATGTGTGAATAAAAAAGCGGAAAATAGGAAAATGACGCAATTAGCTAAAACAATGGAGTAAATGAAATGCGTACATTCTTTTAAAAATGGAAAATGTGAGAAAAAATACATTTTGATGCAAATCAACAACAAAAAAATCAGAAAATAATAAAATAAACAGCACTATCACACCTTCGGGCACATGTTTTGTGTCAAACTGGTGTAATCAGTGTCTTGACAGCCAAAAACTTGTAGAAAAATAGAACCTGTTCTAAGGCCGTGTCTACACCTATTCAAGTTTCTTACATGTCACATTTAGATAAGCTAAATAAATGGCCCTTTCAACATTTTTTCAGGCACAATTTTTACTGAAATGTCTCATTAAGATAGTCCAGGATTTATACCTTTGTCTTTGCAAGACTATCATGTTTCTGTAAAATATGTGAAAAGAGCGGGAAAATGATGCAATTAGCTAAAACAGAATGGAGTAAATGAAATGCGTTCATTCTTTTTTAAAATTAAAAAAATGTGACAAAAATTTATTTTGATGCAAATTCTTTATTTGATGAAAGTTATTCACTAAATGAACAAGATCATTTTAAATCCATTTTGACTCTACTTGAAAAAGAGCTCTTTTTTAGTTTTTTTACAATGTATTTATTTTTTTTATTTATTTTTTTTTTGCTCTTCTGTGTATCAGCGTATTGATTTGTTCCTTTGACCAAGACATTGTTATCATTTACTGAAATTCAAAGGGCATGTACACTGAATCAGTAACAAAAAGTCAGAAAATAATAAAAATTACAGCACTATCAAACCTTCGGGGCACATGTTTTGTGTCAAACCGGTGTTATCAGTGTCTTGACAGCCAAAAACTTGTAGAAAAATAGAACGTGTTCTAACTTTCTTGCAAGAAATTATCTTCTTGGATGTCACATAATTTCTCTTTAAAACTCATTCAAGTAGGGTGTCTACACTATCCAATACAAGAGAATATGATACTTGCATTCAAGACTTGGATAGGTGTAGACGGGCTCTAATTTTCTTGCAAGAAATTATCTTCATGGGTGTCACATAATTCCTCTTTAAAAACCATACAAGTAGGGTGTCTACATTATTCAATACAAGAGTATATGATACTTGCATTCAATACTTAGATAGGTGTAGCACGGCCTTAGAGCCATTCAAAATCAGCTGACATATAAAAAAGATTTTATCGAAAGATTAAAAGAATTACCATAATAATCGGCATCATTTTGCTTCTAGCATAACCATGTCTGTATCGTTATTCAAATCTTGAACAGGTGTTATTTTTGCACTGAACATTCCGTTT
Source organism: Ruditapes philippinarum (assembly GCF_026571515.1). Taxonomy (NCBI): domain Eukaryota; kingdom Metazoa; phylum Mollusca; class Bivalvia; order Venerida; family Veneridae; genus Ruditapes; species Ruditapes philippinarum. The sequence continues at coordinate 21,453 of NW_026855576.1, forward strand.
ATTTAATATTTATTGTAATTGCATTAGATAGGTCATTAAACTGATTTCCGTCAAGTGGTTTTTTCCGGTCCAGATACGCCACCAAGAAGGAGAAAAGTCTGGCACCTAACTCAAATGTAAAATTCACCTGTTTATTATACTGGTATTGGCCTACATAAGATGATAACGTCTGAAAATGTGTAGTATAATATTATCGAAGACATTAAGTATACTTTTTGTGTTTAATAAATAAACACACAAATCAAAAGCTACCTGATTTTTTTTAAGCATTAAACACCTTCTTATCCATTATGACGGGTTCTATAGCTTTACTATCTTTGGCATTGCTCTACCCGTTAATTCATTAAAAGAGGTTGACGTACTGATTATATTTCGCGTTTTTTTGTGTGTTTTTTTTCCAATGACTTAATGCATTAAAGGGAGACACAGGCAAAATTTCTATTTCTTAGTTTTAAATTTTTCATTCGTTATACTGTAAATGCCCTTAAAATGAATGTATTAGACGGTCAAAGGAAAAAAACTTTTCTCCTTATAAAGAATAAAAGGGTGGTTTCCTAACTTGACCCGCGTGGGTCAGGTTAGAGCGCTAGCATTTCACTATAATTGTCAAAGTGAACTCTGGAAACGTTAAAGAACACGTCAAATGAATGAATGATTAGGCTTATTTCAATCATACAATATCCACAATATCTGTTATTGTAACTTCAAGGGTTTGTTTAAGTCACCTGACTTTTTTTAAAAACTATTTGCTGATTCTATTGGCGTCTAAATTTTGTTCAACATATATAGATATATTTACGCTTCAAACCTAAAATATATAGAATTTAAACAGAAATTCATGCTGAAACTTCAAGAAAAATCATTTTAGGGTGATTTGAGTACATAAAATAATTTTAATATTTTGTCATTATTTTGCCTGAATATCCCTTTAAATACAAATATTGCTACATAGTTTAATTTTCAGTTAGAACTGTAAAATGAAATTGCTATTAGTCTGATAATGCAAGTAAATGCAAGAATAATTTCTCAATCGGTATCTTGTACAAAGAACGACCAGAACACAACATATGATATCAATAATTAAATAATTTACCAAAGTATGAGGCAAGGACTTAAAAGTTACAATTGGCCCACAGTCTTCCTGATATATATTTTTAGATATTTGTTTGAATATGAACTCGTTTGTTAAGCACGGTAAACATTTGTAAGCAAATTGTGGGAATCATTTTAACATTATGTGCATTTAGAGAAGAAGTGTACGTGAATAATTCCATTAGTTAATGATGATCCAAAATTGGTATTGTCACACACATGTAAATCAGCTATATTACTGTGTGTAAATGACAACAATATACTTTTTAACTAAGGGTTTATATCAAAAGTGCTAGAAAGAATAAACATTTCAGATTCCAATTTTTATCAGATACATAGGACTTCTGTTGTGATTAAAATTTATTGAAAAATGGCGCAGAAAAAATTATCAATGCTGATACAGACTTTAATGATGACCCCAAGCTCAGTCCAAAAATTTTTAAACAAATGATATTTTGCTCCGTTGGATAGTCGAATTGAACAAGATTTAACAATGATTAATACGAAGAAAATGGAGACAAAGGAACAGATAGTCCGGCGTATATACAATTACACTTTGTATCTTTATTTTGCTACTGCATATGTCAAACCACTTTAAAAGAAATGCGATGAAAACCGTTCCTTGCTAGCCCCGAACTAGATTCCCCAAGAAACGGAGAATTTCTTCAAAATAAACAAGTAGTAAAACTATTCTAAGTTATGTGTATCATTCTGAGAATGATTACTATTCCCATTAACTGTTTATTGTGATCCTTGTTTATTTGATATTAAGGTTATCAGACGTTTGTTGTTCAGATTTTATTTGAAAGCACTTAATATCTGCCGACAAAACTTAAGTAAAAATCATTCGTTCAAGATGTTAAAATGTAAAATGTGATAGGCATCCGAACCTTGGTACAAAGGTATACATAAATTCAAAAACATCATCATTATTTGTCGTTACAGCAAATCGCTGTGTAACAATTGTAAAATGTCACCAACTATCATCCTTGGGAATCATCTATTAAAATTTCTTTCTTTCTTTTTTAATTTTGAAAACTGGGCCCGTGTTCAGAGTGCCTGAAAGGTCGTAGGAACACTTTTAACTTAGAATACATACTGGATAAGTTGAATACTATAATGCATGTAAGAGGGCATTGACAATACATAATAAAAGATCCGACTAGCTATGTCTCCTCGTGTCCATGCTACAAACACGCAGATTTGGCTTCAGCTTTATTATTCCTGTATGATTTTATTGTTACACGAAACAAGGCACAAAGTAACCGTAGTCTCAATTTCGAAGATTTATTTCTAGTTTTAACATTGTGATCACTTCTCTCGAGGGAATTTCAAATTTGAGAATGAATAAGTACGTCCCATGTACACTTTCTATGAATTTGTTTACCATGGTAAAAGTCCTGCATGTACCTGAAGAGTTCATTTACGTCTATAAAACTTGTTTACTTCCTATAATTCAGTTATAACAAAATAATTAAAAACACGCTAAAGGAACGAGTTGTTCATTACTTTGAGCCACATTTCTGTTATAATTAAAAAACCACTATTCATCACTGATGAGGATTACAAAACCTTCCAAAGCTTTGTCAGAAAACTGGAACAGTTTCAGCCAATAATTAAACGTTGCTTTTCGAACAAAACACATGAACATAGTGTACATTTTCTTCGTGAATAATGGCTGATTTGAAGCAATCTCTCTTTGTTTTTGTTGTCGCTGTTGAAATGATGACAACAAGCTGATTACGAGACCGCGAAAACAAACGGGTATATTGCGACAACTGACATTATGGACTTGAGAAACGAATATAATATGGCTTTTTGAAGGCTAATAAAATGTAAATTGCCTATTAGACAGGACTGATTTTGAGAATTTGGCTCCCTATAAGATGCTACAAGTGGTATCTCGGTGTATTTTACCTATTATAAGGTATACTGAATCCGATAAAGGTGGATACCTAATTGAAAAAATCTTTATCTTTGACCATTGAAATGGGGCCATTTAAAATGAACGCAACATTAGAAAGGCTGCGCAAATTCTTTATCATTAAATGGATGATATGAGTCAAATAAAAACGTTGTTAAAGGAGAAGAATTAAGCCCTTGAAGTTGTCACAAAGCATGTTGTAAGCTGAAAAACAAAATTAGAAGCACCAAAACCAGAATAAAAAAGATCACAAAAATCCCAAATATGGCCGAAAAATCCAAGATTCAGACATATTTCATAGGCAATATATATAGTAATATAAGAATGTAATATAAAGAATAGTACTGAAAAACTTAAGCATCTTACGCACGGAACACCACACTCCTTCTGCCCTAGTCGCTAGATATAGATGCTTTCATGTATTTATCTGCACTATTATGCAAGATAAGAGTGGCTACTTCCGATGCCTACTTAAATTTGCAAAGTGTGCTCTGTGTGAGGTTAAACACGTGTGCAATGAAATAAACGATATTAAGAGGCACTTTCTCTGAGGTACTGCTTGGTTTTTGGTGTACGTGTTTCTCTGTTATGCGGTCGTCGTCGCGTTCTCGTTATCAGTTTCTCGTCCATTTCTTGCTGTCTCTTGTCTTCGACTTTTTGTTTTGTCGCAGTTCTGTTGTTGTCCAGTTCTTTTGTAATCGTCCTGGTTCAGTTCTTTGTTGTTAGATGTTCTGTTTACGGTTCTCGTCCTCAGTCTGTCTGTTATCGGTTCTCGTCTTCATTAGCTTAATCAGCCCGTCTATGTTATTACTGTATCGGTCCCTCTAGTTTACTGTTATCCAATCCTCGTCTCCGGCTGTCTGTTGTCAGTTCTTCTGTTATCGTCCCTGTCCTCCGTTTCTCCTTTCTTCTGTTATTCGGTTCTCGTCTCTTTTCTTCTGTAATTCAGTCCTGGTCTCCGTTTTCTAAAAGTTTGTTTAATTCTGTCATCTGTTGCCGTCACTGGTTATCGATGCCACGGTCTATTCGGTTCGTATGTCAGTTTATCGTCTATGTTAATTTTGTTTATCGTTTGTCTATTTTTTCTGTTATTAATGGTCGCTCCGGTTCGTCTTGTCAGTTCTTCTGTTACGTCTTGGTTCTTGTCTGTTTTTCCTCCGTCTTCTGTCATCGTTCTCGTCTCTTGCTATAATCAGTCCTGGTCTCGCTCATTTTCTTGTTTCACCTTGTGTCATGGGTTCCCGTTCTGTTATCGATCCCGTCTTCATCATTTTATTCAGTTATTCGGTCTTTCGTCTCTCTTTTGTTGGTTGTTTTTGTTGTCAGTTCTTTCTCGTTATCGCGTCCCCTGTCCCTGCTTTTCTGTTATCGTTGATGTCTCTGTCGCTTGTTTGTTTCATCTTCTGTTATCGGTATGCCTCTGTTCGTTGTAATTTTTCATTTTTTGTTTATGCTGTCTCCTGGTCCTGCTGTTCTTCTGGTTAGGCGGTCTTCGTCTCTGGTTCGCTTTTTGTCAAAATGTCTTGACTTCACTGTTCTTCCTTCTGTGTATCGGTGCTGTCGTCTTCGGTTCTTGTACTTTCGGTACTTGTTTCCTGTCCGTTTAAGGTCTTTTCTGTTTCATTGTTACCGTCACCTGTGTCTATTTTCCTTGGGGTTTTTTTCAGTATTTTTAGCCCTTTAATTTTGTTCGTGGAAAAAGGGGGTGGGTCGGGAAATCAAGGGCCCCTTGATTTTTAGTCCAAAAGTGTTTTCCAAAATTTCACCCCTTTTTCGCCCGGGTCTGAATTTAAAAACCATTTTGAAAAAACCTTAAAACCTTAAATAATTTTTAAATGGCAAAAAAGGGGTTTTAATCAAATTATATTTTAACACCCCTTTTTATTTTAGCCAACCACGTTTACTTTTTTTATATGGTCAAAAAAAAAAGGAAAATTTCTCCATTTTTAACAAATTTGTATTTTATAGGAAAAACTTTGCTGTTTCTTTAAGAAAATTTTTCCTGGAAATTCCCTTGGAAGGGTACCCGGAAAAATTTTTAATTTTTTAATCCCTTTTTGTAGAATTTTTTTCAAAACCCGGTGACCCGAATTCCAAAAAATTTTTGAAGAGCTGCCATGGGATAGCAAGACACGTAAACAAAATTTCCCTTTTTAGATTTTTTATGACCGATGAAAAAATTTGGGGGTTTTTATTTTTTGTTGGTTTTAAAGTTGTTGTTTTTAACTTTAACTTTTAAAATTTAAAATTTAAAAAGTCACTTTTTTTGTAAACAAGAAAGGTAAACAAAATTTTTTTGTTTTTTGTATTTTTTTTAAAGGGAAAGTATAAAGTTGACTTTTAAAAATTAAAAGATTTTCCATCGTAAAACCTGAATGGGAGTTTTTAATTTTAATTTTAAAAAAAAATTTATGCAGATAAATTTTTTTTTTGGGAGAAACCCAAAAAAACAAACAAAAAAAACACACAAAAAAAACCTTTCAAAGCATCATACTGTGTTTTAAAGTTCACAATGTTTCTTTAAAAAAAAACCCCTTTTTTTTAATTTCAAATTTTTACAAGTGAACATTTTTAAAAAAATGGGACAGAAATGTTTTTTTAAAAAGTAGGTTTGGGTTTTTTTTTAAAACCCAGGGTTTTTCAAAAACTTTATTTATCACATTTTTTATATTAAAAAACCCGAGTACAGAAAAAAATTGACAGGGAAAACAAAATTTTTATAGATTGAGATAGAGCCAAGATTCGTAAAATATTTGGGGGTTTTCCCAAAAGGAGTTTTTATCCTGATAAAGTTTTTTTAAATAGGATAAACATTTACAAGCTTAAATTCCCAAAATTTTTTACTGCCTTAATTTTTTTTTTTTTTTTTAGTTAGTTTTGGGGAAAAAAGGCCTTTAACCCAAAAAGGGGATCTTTTATTTTATAGATAAAAAATTTTTTAAATTTTGTCACAATGTCCCCCTTGGGAAAAAAAAATTTTTTTAAAGGTTTTGGCATACCCTTTAATCCCGGGTTTGCATGTTGGGAAAAACAATATTCTTTTTTTTGTATACACAGCCTCATTTTTATTTGTATAGTTTTTTTTTATTTAAACCCCCAATTTAAAATTACAAAACAAATAAATTTTAAAAAATTTTGGGTCACCCTTTGATTTTGTTGGTTTAAAGTTTTTCGGGGAAAATTAAAATGGAGTATAAAAATAAAGGACATTTGGGTTTTTTTGTGTTTTTAAAGGGTAAAAATTTTTTTTCATCGAGTGGGGTTTTAAAAAAAAAGTATTTCCCCCGGGGTGGCCCTTGGGCACCCATGGGGAAAACTTTTTTTTAAAGGGTTTAACCGGGTAAAAAATTTTTTTTTTTTTAAAAAAAAACTTTTTGGGGTCGGTTTTTGTTTTTTGTTTATGGCATTTTAAAAACATTTTTTGAATTTTAAAATTTTTTTTAAATATTCATTTTTTTTTTTAAAAACCAAAAAAAATTTTCCATAATTAAAAGGTGCAAAAAATTAATTATTGAAAACAAAATGAAGCCGGAGTCGAAAAATACACAAGAATAACAAATGGCTGGGGGATAATGACTAATTTTTTTGAGTTCCCGATTTGGGCAAAAAAGGAACCAGCCGCCCACTTTATGTCCACTGTGACATCATTTCCCCCTTGACAGCCAACCCTTTACTTGATAATCGTGAGAAATTGAGCATAATTTTAAAATTTTCTTAAAATATATTATATTTTGAGATCAGTATTTCATCCTCAAATAGAGGCAATTTTTACCCCTTCTTTTAATGTGTGTGATCTAATATTTAAATAGTAAACCAGCTGCAGAAACACAAACATATTTTAAAGTCAATATAAATACGAACATGTCAACTGATAAAATATCCTTGGTATTGTTGAACAAAAACAATTTTGTAAAAAAATGAAATTCTGAGACAAACAACAGCAATTACACAATAATAGTTAATTACTTTATTGATCCTTTAGCTATGGAATATATTAACAACAAAATTCGTTACAGATGTTTTTAAATAATAAAAACTTGAATCATTATCAATTAACAATTATATAAATCTTATCAAGTTGTTATAAAATGCCTCCCTTTTTAATGCATATATAAACGCATCAGTACCTAATATTTTTTCTGCCTTTTTACCTGGCATACTTCCCGGATGAAGTAGACTTGTGACGTCATAGCTGATGTCTAGTAAACACGTACTTTTCATACTTTTCATGTACTACAAATAGGCCACATGAAAACGGCTAGACGCAAAGGTTATAATTTTTGCGAACTTAACAGTTTCAATACAAAGCTATGTTACCATTTGTACTGAAATGCACTTAAAAAGATAACTATAATTTATCAATTACGCAATTAATAAAAGTAAAAGCAATTGTTATAACAATAGTTTTTATAGGATATATGATTATATGATGTAGTAAGATGGGAAAAAAAGAGCTGACAGCAATGGAGTATAATAACTATAAATCATTTTTCTTTGCATTTGGTACCAGATGGAAATGCTCAAATGAAGTGAACGTCATTTTTCTACTTAACTGTACAGGTTTTATAAAGATTAAGGAACATTTGTATGCCCCAAGATAATAAACTCAAATCTTTAAAAAGGTATGATATAGAAAACAGTCCTGTCTTTATTTCGAATTTATAACATTGTACTTTACGCTCTTTACTTTGACTAGAATTTACAGAATTCACAAATTTGCAGCATCCGTTTACAAAGAGAACATAAAAGCCGCGACTGTCCAATCAAAAGCTATGCTACAAAACATGCAGTACTACAACTTTCTTTATAAATCAAGAGGTCCGGTTAAACTTGAAAAAAATATGTTTGTATACAGTTGAACAGCTTTTAATAAATGTTACAGCCAAAAGAAATGACCTAATTCTAAGCAAAATGAAAAATTATAATTTAGAGATACAGTACATTTGTAAAAATCTTAAAACAATATCCTTCTCTTGAAAACACGTTAGTTTTTTTAACATTTGCAACAGCCTTTGTGAAAAATATCTCAAAGAAAAACGTCATACTTTTTTGCAAGTTCTTCTGAAAATATAACTTAATGATTTAATGGACTTGCAAATCTTATAACTTATTGTAAGTACACTACGTTATCTAATATAGACACACCCAGTACTGAATGAGCAACTGCATACTTACCTAGTATATATAATCTAAGACAATATTTTTAAAAAAGAGCTATTGTTCTTTTCAACATATACAGCTCTCTATATAAAATACATTGAAAAAAAATAAGTAAATAGGAAAATAAATGAGCCGCGTCACGACAAAACCAACATAGTGCGTTTTCGACCAGCATGGATCTAGACCAGCCTGCATATCCGGGCAGTCTAATCAGGATCCATGCTGTTCGCTTACAAACCCTATTACAAGTAGAGAATCTGATAGCGAACAGCATGGATCCTGATCAGACTGCGCGGTCTGGATCCATGCTGGTCGCAAACCCATTATGTTGGTTTTGTCGTGGCGCGGCTCAAATATTGTCAAAAGGCCACTACTTTCAATTGGACTATCAGATTTACGTTTGAAGAAGAATCGTAGTTATGTTCCAAAGCTAATAAAAATGTTTGTAAATTGTTTTTGTTCTATATATTCCAAGAGTGTTGTTTTATATAATATACATGTACATGCCATCATGATTTTTTTCACTATAAACGGTCTTTAGTTTTGATATGCTAATATGCTAATAACAAAATTGATAATAGAATATTAAATTCGTGTAAGTTCATTTCTGAATATGTTCAATTTGTTGAATAAAATAATATCATGCTCTCTAGAGGCTCGCATAATATAATTTTATTTAACTCGTTCAACAAATTCAGCCTTGAACTTACACTCATTCAATATCCTCTATTTCTTTAAATTAGAAATATAACAACATATCTATAACAAAATTTGTATACTTGAATAAATACAACAACTTATGTTATTTGCTGCAAAAGTGTTTTAATAATTGTTGGTACGCCATATGCAGTAGACCTTGTCAAAAAGGCATTTACAGGATATTATAAAATTACTGATTTTAAAAAAAGTATCTTTTCTATGTAAATGACATATTCGAGCACCATTTGTCCTAAAAGGCATACCATATTTATTACTTGTTTGAACAAAAATGTGTTTAAATGATTGAAAGTGAAGCATCTGACGCCAACAGCAATATGTGAAGGGAACAAAACATGGACGATTTACGTTGTAAACATGCAAAAACAACATTATGGCTAAATGATGCCGATAGTAAAACTCTACAAACAGTAGTAAAACATCAATTATTGCAGTTCCTGACACCTTATAAATACCAATTTTGTTGCATTTACACCAACAGAGACATTAACTTGTTTTATGTTTAATTAAAAACATTCTAACTTATAGATTTACAGATATTTTGCAGCAAAAAGCAAGAATAATTGCAATGAAACTTAAATGATTATTAATAAAGCTTGAATGTTTTCTTTTTAGAAAGATATACAAGCATCAAGTAATAGAGGAGTAACACGTGTGCGGTGACAAGCCCCAATTTCAAATTCACTGCCTAGAAGCTTTTGTATTTATTACAATTTCTTCATATATGTTATGTGAACGAAGCACCAAGTTATATGTCTAATTCTTAATAAAGAAAATTTATAATTTTCCATATAATATTGAGACATTAACATTTTTGTGATGGAAACATTAGAGTTAATTTCATCCAAACGGGTTTGTCTAACATAAGACTAAAATCAGAACTAAATTGCTTAACTTTGCCTGCACTTAGCAGTAATTGGACTGATTCTTTTTATATTTAAAAGTTTAGTTTAATACCCATTGTAAATAAGCTTTTCTTGCACAACATTTCCATGGTGTCTTTGATTGGGATTTACTCATTGATTAATGTGCCCAAAAATGGTCAATTGACCCCAAAAAGCAAACCTTTTCCTAAATTTTTTTTTTTGTAAATTATGATCAGAAAGGGCCAAAAAAGTCTCTTAATTACGATTATTTAAATTCACAACATTTCCATAAATCTCGGTGTACGGTTAATGAAAATGCAAAATTACGCATAATTATGGTGGTATTAATGTACGAGTAGGTTTGAGTAATTGTCAAATTGTGCAAAATTGTGTAAAAATCTGGAAAAGGGATAAACCCTCGGAAACAATTGAATCTACAATTTTATATGAAAATTGAAGACTCGATTAAATGAGAGATAATGTAAAAGTGCAACATCTCTCACGCTCCTTAGCACCGACTTAAGATTATTGTTTAGAAATGAGTAATGTAAACAAACCATCGTCAAAATATCAATAAAATATTTTAATAAACAAACACAAAGAGGTGTATACTGAAAATAAAACAACGAACGATATTTTTGAAGGAAAACAAGGTAATAGAAGAGATGTGATCTTGAAAACAATTCAAAAACTATGGATACCCACCTCATTGAAATCACGCATCTGTGTTGACAGAAGAATTGGCAGATGGCAAATAACGCACTGATTTCGGTTAATTTAACTTCAAAAAAACAAACATCTGTGAGAATTTATTATAATTGCTTGTTTCGCCTAGATCTGCTTTAATAATTTGATTCATTGCTGTTTCACATTCGACCTTTCTTTACAACTAATAACGTACTAGCGTATCGTAAAATATACCTGTAGAAAAAAAAATACTCGAGTACAAACCTATATAAGAGGTACCAAGCGCTGTAGTAAAATCATTTCTACGCGGGCATTAGATGTTCTTAGGAAACTTTGTATGACGCTGATTTGTGCTTTAATAGGCATTACGTTAAGGAAAAATCGTTTAATTTATTATCAGTTTGCAAACATAAGAAATAACATTATTTTATTTGCATTTAAGACTATTATCAGTGCTTTAAGTAGTTTGTCAATCTGATGGTGTTACTTTAATTAAGAAATAAATTATACACTTACATTCTGTCTGACAATGAATATTTTGAGATTTTTGCAACATTTTACAATAGTCCTTATTGTCATATTCCTGGCCGTTGACGGGAAACGAAAATCCAAAGGATCTAAAAGTAGGGGTGGGCAAAAATACAGCGGCAAATGTAAGCCAAAGATAATGGCCGAGTATGAATTAGCTTTTCACGGAAGTTGGTCTGAAGATTTGTACCCAAGGATGTTTCCCAAATATAGACCACCTGCGCAATGGTCAAAATTAATCGGTAAGTATTACTTTATGTTTTTTAATTTATTCATTTATTTATTTTTTTATTTATTTATTTATTTTGTATTTCTGAAACATTTCTAGCAGAGGGATTTTGTTGACCCTTTTCTGCTGGACTTTTTATAGCATGTGAATGCATTTTGTGAAGATTCAAAACTTATAAACTTATATGCTTTATGGAAGTAGATGAATAAAGCTAAAAAGTATATTATTTATATACCACCTTATTTAATCATAAGAAAAAAATCAAATTTCATCAGGTGCACATTTTTATATATAAAAAATATACCCGTCCTATAGGAAAATAGTATGTGAAATCTTATAGGATGACTAATTAATAACCGACATAACAAGTAAGTAAATAAATAAAATATGAGTAAGAAAAAAAAAATTAGATGAAAATAAATTATAAAGATGAAATAATGATAATGAAAAATAATTGATGAATAACTTATTTTCTGTATTATTTCCTCTTCTTCATTTGTTTTAGAAAATTATGCGTAAATGGTAGTAGTCTGGAAATGTCTTACCTGTATAAAATAAAAATAATAATAATTCTATTCATAATTCATACATTTCTCTTTTTTTTCGTTTAAAGGTCGGACTCATTCTGATCATTATACAATGTGGAGTGAAGGATCACTTGCGTCAGAAGCTGTACAGAAGTTTGCTGAAGAAGGTGACACGAGTGGGTTTGATTTTGAAGCACAAGCATATGGAGGAGTCAGGGACATGTTTACAGCGGCACCAATAAGAGCTGGTTTAGGCAAGACTGCAACCAATTTCATTACGGATGGTAGCCACACAAAGGTTCGTTTATATAACATATTTGATATATGTTGTTCAGCAGTTCTACTGTTGCAATCATAAAAACGAAGTTAAGAACAAACAGAGACAGTGGATTTATAGTATACATTTCTTAACACTATATTGACATTGTGATATATTGTAAATTTGTTACTTTAGAATCATACAAAAAAATGGTCTTGAAAAAATAATAAATGAGAGTTCTAACAGAAGATAACAGAGAGCATAATTCCAGACACCAAGTAATTTATTTTCCAGGTATCTAATTTATCGGTTTATAATTCACAGCTGGAGAAAATCCAGAGCACATTTTGTTAATACTATGAATTCTGATGTCGACAATTAGTTTCTGCTTGTATTTAGTTGATATTAGATTAATTTATATAAAGAATATGTTTCAGACAAAAACATGATGCTTCTGTTGAATTTTAATGTAAAACGGGACCATTTTATGCTGCTAAAATATACGTTTAACGCCAAAATAATGATTAAACCATTTATTTATGAGCAAATTTATTAATGAGGCATTTTGAATATCAAACACGTTTGTTCAGTTGCAATATCATGGGTTCGTTAACTCGTAAAATGTATCATTTGTTTGAAATTTGAGTGAATATATATTAATTACATTCAATATATTATTTATATGACAACAAAAATAAAGCTAATTTCAGACAACTGGTTTTATTTGACAGGTGTCATTTATGGTCAAGCTTATTCCAAGTCCTGACTGGTTTGTTGGCGTTGCATCGTTTGACCTTTGCGAGCGCAATCGATGGAAAAGCCATCTTAAAGTTGATCTATATCCTATGGACGCTGGTACAGATCGTGGACTAACTTTTACCTCCCCGAATTGGCCATCTAATCCGAAACAACCAATCTATATGCTGTCTCCTTCCTTACCTGCTCATACAGCCAGCGCATTCCTTTACCGTAACATGACATCACTTCCGGCAATAGCTAAAGTTTATCTAACGAAAGTGTCAGAATACAGACGAAAAGGAAAAACGCCACCAGCGATTAAACAAGAGAGGAACATGGTAATATTTGACAGTCTAGACAGTAGTAAAGTCATTCCAGAGCTAGAGAAAATCATTGACCGGACAATTACTCAAAACAAGGAGCAAAGACGTAATGAAATTGCAGCACCAGAAGCCGACACAAAAACAGGTGGGACACTCTCATAATTACTTTTATAGAGCGATAGTATGTAGGGCATAGTAAAAATAATAATGTTTAGTCTTAGCTTGTGTGTGGCTCGTTACAAATCTGTAAATATTTTTTAGAAATGCTTGTGTTGATTCTTTCATTGCAATTATGTCATCGTTAAAGTCAGTGAGCTCTGATTAGTTTACAAAACATCTATTTGTAATGGATGGCGCACATTTTGTATCAAAATCGATGCCAAGAAAATTTTGCTGTTCAGCAAAATCCACCTGGCTTAACTAACACATACATGCAACAGGTGCAGTATTTCCTTCAAGGTTTAGATTATCATTTAGTGTAGCGATATTTAATATCTTTATTATAACCGACTTTAGTGTACTTTTTTATTGTTGCACTTTACAAAAATATTAGAAATATTAGATAGAATTAAGCGATACAGTAAATTAGAGCTATAATTAGCTCTATTATCTAAGACGTGAATAAGATATAAAAAAGTTAATCAAAATACCAAAGGCGTTAAAGTAATTTAAGCTGTATATATTGATTTTTGCATCTACATTACTAAAGTTATTTTCTGTATTAATGAAAAGTGCACTGACCATTTTTGGTCACACTTCATTAATTTGCTTGAGGTTTTTTTCTGTATTTAAAGTCCAGATTGATTATGTAATATATCAACATATACCGGTTACCAATTTGGAAATTTTAAAAAGAAGAATGATATAGACATTGTAAGAAAAAGGATCAAACTAATCATTGGTTTGAAATATTTAAAAACAATCAAAAACAAATCGAGAAGTAAATGGTATTTGCACATGTAGAAGCTTCAGTAAAAAACGTTAAAACAAAAGATAATATAAATGCTAAGGGGTTGCGTTTTTTACAGAATCTTCTATTCGTGTTTTCAACCAATAAAATAAGTTTTGGCAATATTTTTGGTGTTCTTCTCCACCATTTGCAATGCATGTAGCAAATCTTTGCAATTATTTGTTTGCTTATTTCAGGAACAGATTCAGGCTGCATTGTATCACAGTGGACAGATTGGTCATCCTGTACAGTGACATGTGGCTTTGGTCGACAAGAAAGGCGACGAACTATCATCCGTAGAGCTTTATTACCAGGCCAATATTGCCCGGTTTTGAGAGAGGACAGGATTTGCGAGTTAGCGAAATGCCGATGGGAAGCTTTTAAGTTTTTAAAACATAACGGCTGATTTGAGAAATGACCGATTATTTAATTACAGCTAAATCACATTCCAGTATAATATATTCATCATTGATATCATTTTTTTTTGTCCTTTTGTTGTTATTTATTAATACATCTTAATATGTTTTATATTGTGTTAAATTAATGCTGAACTAAATAGTGCTTTATTCGAATTGCGAATAGAAAACTCTTTGCTTATTCCTTATACCAAATTTTAAAATCATACCAAAGATATTTTATCTGACTAATCAGAAATTTCTTTTATTGATGAAAAATAAACTATGAATTTAAAAACCATTTTGGTTGTTGATAAATATTACGATATGAGTGGTTCACAAGTACTTTTTCAAATTTTGTTGCAATACAGTTTTTTTTTACAGATAATTCAATATTTTGAATGTTGTGCAAGTGCTTATCATTTTTTTTTAATTTATAATTTTACGGGTCTTCTTTGTAAATATTGTATTTAACAAATTTTGTTGTATAATTAATAAGAATTAAATCGATTTTTTGCTTATTTAAGAAGGGCAATCTAAGTTTCGTTTAAGAAACAAAATGTTAGTTGTGAGAGAAAATACCAGTGATATCGAGGATGCTTCATTAAAACTTCCATCTTAGGCGAGCTTAAGTAAAAAGAGATCAAACAGATAAACATGTTTTAGCATTATCTATTTTTCAACATTGTTAAAAAAGACATTTACACATAGATACTAAAATCAGAAGAAAAAATAATTTGTGTATAATGAAGAACAATTCTTTTGAACTACAGCATACACTAGCTTCTAATCTACGTTAACACTTTTTATTTTTGAGTTTGTTGTTGTGTTTCATATGCTGTTATAATAAAGCAATAAACATTATAGATAAAAGAGACTTTCTTTCCTCGTCTTCCCCGTTGCATCCAAATTGTCCTCTTGCCCTCCCGGTTCCATTTATGGTGCCTTTGCTTCAGAAAATCATGATCGAGTCAACTCCATTTGTGTTCAGTCCGGTCTTATAATACGCCAACCAAGTCAAACATTATTTTACGATCGGTTGAATCGGTCCAAAATTTTAACACAAAATGCATAGGAAATATGTCTTCTTTCCTTAAAAAGAATCAAGAAAGAAAAACATGCAAACCAGTCAATTTGTTAGACTATCCAAATCTTTAGGAGAAATGCAATTTGTCCTTGATATGTTTGTTAGGTAATAATCAGAACAAGAGCCTAGCTTTACAATCATAACTGACACCGGTTATTTTTGGAGGCCTCCATATGGCTAAAATGTTTGGCAAAAGGTAAACGACTTTGAAATTTTATGTTTTATTAGGGAAAACAGCTGGGAAAACAGCTATGAATTTACAATGTAAATAGTTTCACACTATCAAGTCAAATGCATTTAATGAAAGTAAATTTATAAAATCATGACAAACATATTTGATATATTGTTGATATAGGAATTATCATTTATATCAAAAAAAAAAATTATTCAAAATTCGAAAATTCTCTTTTACGATACATTAATGTATTAATGTATTATTAAATTATCTTTTATGAAATTAATGGATATTCTTCAAATACGAATATTGAATATTCACCTTTTTCATACTTGTTTTATATCGTCTGGTTTACTGAATTCTAATGATTTGGCATTTCTTTTAGACCTAGTGAACTCTCTATTATACTTTCGTCTGTTTTACCTTCTGGCAGAACGCCTGCTTATAGTAAACTTATGACGTCATTCAATAATTCCCACAGTAAACATTATCAAGTGATTTCTTTGAAGTTGTTCGAGTCAGACATCAGTTAATTGGAAGTAAACAAAAGATCCTACTTGCTGTGTACTGAGTCATAGTTATTAATTATTAATTTTATGTTGATTTATTAAACAAGTTTTAACAACATATATTTGACAATGTTTTTTATAAGCAGATAGTTTCAAACACTTATGGTCTAACTTGATTTATATATAAAGTATTCATTTATACGATATTCCGATAAGCAAAATTATGATTGCTTAATATACTCCAAATCGTGTTTTAGCCATAGAAATATAAAAATGCAAATAGAAAAACAAAAACAAAAAACGACAAGATCAAACTTTGTCTTATCTTTGTGTTTTCAAAATACCTCTTTGTTTACCCTTTGATTGATATCTTTGTAACAAATTATTTACCATTCAGCGCTACTTTTTTCCGGGGAATCAATGATATGAAAAATATTATATTAAAATTATTGCTTGCACCTTCTAAAGAAGGAAAATATTTATTTCTGTGACAAAACATAATATTCGAATTATATGATACGTGATTATATATCTAAAAGGTGAATTATGCAATGTAAATTCATTAAGTGACTCATATTTTGCACTTAATAAACCCAGTCAAGACAGGTACTTAATTCTTACAATGTAAAGTAATTTTTTCTCTCGCATGGAGCATGGAAATATTGTATAATATTAAAACTAGGCTGCTTTTGTAGACAGGGCGGATACAACTTTTGAATAAAACTTAAAACGTTTTCGCCCTTGGTGGTAGAATAACAGCAGGAAAACAGTTTGGCAACATCTTTTTCAATCATCTATCCTGCAATCTCCATCTAACCGTGGGTTTTATCAGATTCTTGAAACATTATTATAATTTGTAATGCGCCATTTCAATAATATATTTTAATAATTGTGTGACGGTTCAGAACTATTTACTATTTAGGGTAGGAGATGTTTAAGCATAGCTTGGTCGGTAGAGCCGCTGTACGTATTCCGAGGGTCCAGGGTTCTAGTTCCGGTCAAGCTGAACATTTCCCATCCTTTGACATTTGGTGCCTAACGGGGGACCGTGACTGAATATAGCTCAGAGTTTAATTCACATCGTTCTGTAGCTCTGTGAAATTCGAGGACGAATTTCAATACAGCAGGGGAGTATGTCACGGTTCAGAACTGTTCACAATTTAGGGGAGGAGATAGCTCAGTCGGTAAAGCCGCTGTACGGTATTCCAAGAGTCCCGGGTTCAAGTCCCGGTCAGGCTGCACATGTTTCTCACCTTGTGACAATTGTATTAGCCAAAATAGTGCTGAAAACATAGACGATAAAAAGTAACCAAGAATGAACAATCGCTTTTTCTAAATTTCCATTTCTATATTGGCAAAAAAAATCTTGTTTCTACATGAATCTGATTAAAAGGAAATGACCTTACCTTTCAATAAAAATGTTGTTTTTTTGTAAAGGAAAAGCATAACTTTCTACAGCGTTCAGTTGAGACATCATTATCATGCATTTTATCATAGTTAAAATTGTATGTAAACAGATTCGTGAAAGATGAAAGTCAGTCGGCCCAATTGTCTCAACAGAAATATATAATTAAAACGAAAGCTAGAGTTGTTTAAGAAATGGTTTATAACAGCAGAAAAAAACAACAAAAACATTAATAATAATGATATCATAATTAAGCAGTTTATTTCTTAATTTAAACATTTAAAATTTATTTTCCGAGGAATAACATTCCAACATAGTACAGTTATAGTACACATCAAAATCCTATAGTTAAAGGAAATGATTAGAACGGAAGACATAATCATAACTTCTCCTCCTTTAGGTGATTTATCAAGTGTGTCGAGTTATGTACAAACTGATAGCCATATATTGTAATTTTAAGTAAGAAACAAATTATGAATAAAACAATATTTAACAAAATATATCAGGAGGCGTAATTCCAGACACCAAGTAATGTGTTTTCTATCGCTTTATAATTCTCAGCTGGAGAAAATCCAGATTATAGTTTGATATTAATATGAATTCTTTCATCGACAATAAGTTTCTTCTTGCTTTTAGTTGATATCTGTTTAAAAGGTTTGTTAAAATCATAAAACTGATGCTTCCGTTGAAATTTTATGTTAAACGGAACAAGTGTATGGTTTAAATACGTTTCACGTCAATTAAATGATTTTACAAAATGCTAATGAGGCGTTTTGAAATATGAAAGCCCGGTTGGGAATATCATAGACTCTTCAACTCATAAAATCTACCATTTGTATAATATTTAAAATATACTCAAATATGGTAACAAGTAAAAAGCTACTTGATTTTATTTATCTTTAGATCTTTGCTACCAGGTTAAGATTGTGCGGTTTAAAACTAAATAGTATTAGCGGTTAGCTAAATGGTATTTGGAATTGGGAAGTTTTTAAAACAGAATAGTCGAGTTGAACCGAAAATGTTCGACCAGTACTTCATTTCAGTGATGTTTCATTTATATGAGCCTTTGGTCCTTTGGTCGTTGAGTCTATTACTGTATTGTGAGTGAATACTGCTTGAGCCAGTGAGAGGTGTTGCACTCTCCAAAAAATTGAATTATTGCGATCTGTGGTAGAAATGAAATTTGTCTTTAATATTTTTGTTTAGTTTACAGAACAGCAACCAGCCTTCTAATAAGAAACAGAAACTGGTGTTTTTGGGCCAACAGATGTTTAAATTGCTGACGATAGGTAAACGAACGGTGAAAAGTCAAGGTTTATTAGAGTAAACACCTATCAATTTACAATTACTCTAAGCAGTTTAAGCAGTTTAAGTACTAAGAATAAAATATGTTCATGTACATGGTCAGAGGTAAAAGTATCGTTTGTTACTTGACAAAGGTGTTCTGTAAGCTAATCAAGGGGAAAAAACACTGAAGTGAAAATAGGGAATGTCGGGATTTTGTACTTGCACGCTGCATTTTCTCCAAACTTGCCTGGCAGTGTATGAAGATTGGAGAAAATCGCTCAAAAGTTGTTTGAGATGCTCCGGGTAAAACTTTTTCAAATAAATTTGATAAAAGGAAATAACTGTAAAAGTGGGCAAGATAAAGTTATTGTTCTTAATAAATACGTTACAGGAAAAAATCTCCTTGAAAAAATTATATTCAACATATATAATGTAAAAAAAACAGTTCTGGCATACTTGTTTTATATTGTCTGGTTTACTATAAAATTATAATGAGTTGGCATTTTATAGACCTTGTGAACTTTTACTATACTCTCGTCTACTTTCTCCTGGCACGATACCTGTCTATAGTAAACTTATGACGTCAGTCAATGATTCCCACAATCAACATATCAAGTGATTTCTTTGATATTTCCGAAGTTCACGTAAGTCAGTATGATAAATATATCCTATTTGTTGGTTATGAAAACATCGGACTTATTTTAAGCTCGTTTGTTAAACATGCTCATACAATATACATCTATTATTTACAAGTACTCTTTCTGGACTAACAAGAACTGGTGAATTAAGACAGAACATAGTTAATTCACCATCACGTATTGTGTCATTAACGTGTTTAACTAAACATAAACATATTTACAGAAAAAGTCCTTCTATCAAATCTGAATGTTCTAAAATAGTTAAAGCCTAACTAGGACTATATAAAGTTTCTTAGTCTTAACATGGAGTTTCTAAGCTTTAATTTGGACGGGTAAGGTTTATCTATCTCTTTATTAGAACTTAAGCATTCTTTATTATGTCTTTGAAACTCCTAATCAGGACTAATAAACTTTTTATTCGTAATTTATTATTTGTAAGTACTAATTAGGTTCATATACTCCTAATATGGAGATTTTTAATAAGTTTAAGATTAGGCACCATGGAGCTTCGTTATATAAGTTTAAGCTGCTCGTTAATTAATCATTTCTTAGGTGTTATGTTAGTATCAATCCTTGGGTGCATATTGCCAACTAAGTAACCTCTCCAGTATTAAAATTTGCGTTTGTTACTAACTAAATAATTTTTCGGAAGGATTATATATCTAGATACACAAGACACTTTATTTATTTTTTTCTTACCTCAATATTTTACTAGTAATTTTGTAAAATTATTTTTGTTACAAGGCTTCACTTCTTATGAATATTGTGTAACTGTTACATATTCTTCATACTGTAAGTAAAGAAAGAACATTTACCAGCATTTGATAACACAGGAAATTGCTTAAAAGATGAGAGTGTTGTTATCCTACTTCTGGACATAAGTCTTTCTAATGTTTTGTTAACTATGTCAGGTACAAAAAAACTACAAGATATACACTTTGAAATATGTTGACACTAATTTGACAGTTAGGTTTTTTGTATGCTTTACCGTCAAAATTATGCCACTATGAATATTTTTTTTCTAAAAGTTGGTCTAATGATAAAACTTTGACAATAAGTGTGATGTGTTATAGCTTTAATTATATTCAATGGAAGAAAATATCACAAAACTTGCCGGCACCCCATTATAAACACTTTTAAAAAGGCATTTGTTCAATCAAAGCATCTTATGAAACTATAACGCACCTTTTTTCCTATATGTCAAATTCTCATTCCAAAATGAAAGTAAAATGGGCCTGCAGATTGTTTTCAAATGGAGTATTTTCATTGGTCACAGGAAAACCTCGGACCAATGAAAATACTTAAAGGGAAACAACTCTGCTGTGCCAATTTACTTTCATTTTGGATTGAGAATTTGACATATAGGAAAAAAGGTGCGTTATAGTTTCATATGATGCTTTGATTGAACAATTATTACAAATAATAACTTAATTTTATCATATTTAAATACGCAATACAAAGAAATATTCTTTCACGGTGAATTTAGTGTGTTTTACTCGTGAGAGTTTTACCGAAACGGTGCAATCAGATCTCTTCCGAGTTTCATTTGTTGACAGTTTGGGCTTGGATATTTCTTGCTACGTATAATCAGCGAAGGTGCCAGTGTTGTTTTCTTAAAAAGTATTTATTTATCTAAGATTTGAGACCAAGATTATTAAGATTGGTGAAAAATTGATGAATATATGCGCTGATAATTGAGATGCTAGTGATATTTCTATGCAAAATGAAAGTAGAGTAAAATACCTTTATAATATTTTAGTCATAAAAAAATTTTTTTTTTCATAATTTTTTTTTAGGGTTTTGGATTGTAGAGGGGGAACGGGGGTATAGTGTAAGTCATGGCCACGCAACGTTTACCTGTGGACTGCACAATAAACTTAGTTCCTTTATGATGTATAACGAGGAATACACGATGATTTTTATAGACAGGGTGTGTACCATATTCAATTAAAACTTCAAAAGAGTTCTCTCTTAGTGGTAGGATTAAAAGACAAAAACAATATAATAAATATAATCTTATTTTCACTTCGTTTATTTAAATCTAAAGGTTAAGTTTAAAGTAAGAATACATTTTACGAATATTCACTAGTTGAATACTTTTCAGTGAGTGTATTGATAAAAGGAAGTACAATCTTGAAATTAATTATTCTTCTGTCAGGTTCAGAAGACATATTTTCCTCAAACATTGGATGATTCGACAAACGTCGATATTTATCGTCCTACATTTTTGAGCTCGTCAAACTAAATTTTTAGACTTGAAATTTGTAGCTTTACAAATTTTTTAGCTCATTCTTATAATGAGTGAGTCGAATCTGACAGATTAAAATGTTGAATTTGAAAATTGTGCACTTCTTAAGTCTTTTTAATATTGTCTTTCTGAACATTTGCTGTTAGAATATTTCCCAAAAAAATATCTGTCAACATTTTCGAGATCGGCCAACATAATATATTTGTACCATTTTGTATCACTTTGATGTAATAAAATTCAGTTTTTATTGTCAAGTTGGCTATATATTTAAAAAGACTGACTGTTAAAGATGGTGACTGACCAACATTTGATTTTGGAAAATGTTTATGATAGAATATGAATGTTTACGATAGAATATAAATCTCCATAAAGAATGAAAAGACTGCCCCACCCTTTTTTTATAAAATGTTACATTTGATTTATCTTAAATGTCACCAGATAGAAAAAAGAAATATTATAATTACGTTGAGTTGTACGGAATAGATATTGATAAGAACTTAGTCAAAGTCTTCAATTTCTAAAGCGAAAGTATAATGATATATAAATTTCAGACCAGTCAACAAACAAAATCAAGTATATGACATTGCTCTAATTGAATAAACATTCACACATGGATCACACATATAATGCGCACAGATAGATATTCACCTCTCAGTTGGGGATGTCTGCATTTTGAAACGTCAAATACGTAAGTAACAGACAACTCAAGATAAATTCGCATTAATTACGCTCTATTTTTAAAAAAAAACGTAATACTTGATCTGTAAGACATTTTATTTTACTTTTCTTACATTCACTAAAGAAATATTAATATGGGCATTTTCTTAAATCTACTAATGAAATATGAAAAAGCATCTTTCTAAACCACTTTTGTCTCTTTCAGCAGATCGTACTAACCAACAATCTGAGGGATTTGTCTACATGCTTGAGTGCACTCCGCTGAGAAGTCATCAGAATGGCAAAATGTTGCGTTGCAGAAAATGTCAAACCCCTCGTTGAAAGTTATATACTCAAAGCCGGGAAACACAAATCTGGTTTCATGGGTCGATTGTGAAATGATATGAGTATTTTTGTCTACTTCACAGCTGAAAAAGTGAAAACATTTTCTTTAACAGAATCCAAATTAAACTTTTGCATTAAGAATAAAAGAAACACGCTAGAAAAGACAAAATTGAGACACAGAAGGAGAGTCATCGATAATTTTCTCTAACTAGCTTTTCTTTAATGAGCCTCCAAGTTAATTGTATTTTTTATATTTTTTTATCAGTAATAATTTGTCAAATGAACACATAAAATAATATAAGCTGGCATCAAACAGTAACAATTTTCAGAGGCAATAAAAGTATCAAATTATGCAAATATAAACATTGTGATCTCGCCGAAATTTGCATAAAACACAACATTTGTTATATGGATTGTAAATATTCAAACATGTCTCAAATTAAAAAAAAATACATTCTAATTTTCAATTTCTTTTTTTATTTATTGATTATAAGCGTTGTATTTGCTATTTTTTTCTTTTTCTCTCTCTTCGTAGTTAAAGCATACTAACACATTATAAATGGAAAGTGAACAAAAACGAATATTGCTGCTTAGATTGACTCTATCCTATGATCATACGTCTGATATCTATTTATCCATAAGTGCAAATATGAAATACAAACCCATCTCGAATAAGCACGTGGTCAGCACGTGCAAGGTCCGACGATACCGCGTGGCAGGTATGCAGTCGTAATTTAGTGTTCCAATCCATGATCGATGTGGCCACTTTGACGAATACTTTATCTCCGACATGGACACTTAAAGGGTTTCCATGAATCTGCTGCTGGTAGGTGTGATCTTTGTAGAAAGTTATAGAAATATCGCGGTGACCCGTTATATTCGAACTATAACTTTCATGAATGTGATGAAGATGCGTCGAAGTGCTCTCCCCTTGATTGAAATTGCAGGCGACATTGTACGACCAATAATGATGACGTACAATTGAAGGGTCAACAGTATCAAATATTGCATAAAATAGGACGTTTTGGTATGTCTGTGTATTTCCTTCATCCTGAAATTACGGAATAGTTATGCTATATAGGAAAATGAACATAAATGTAATGTATTATATGTAGGGCAGTACCTAATATTTCATGTAATCAACCTTGTCTTCAAATAGTTGTGTTTGCGACTAAGAGTACGCGGTCAATTCGTCGAAGCCAAAACTGGGCACAATAATATACTGAAAATTTAACATCTTAAATAACCGGCGGTTATCATTTTAATCTTCCAAAGGTTGCTTAAAAATTTTTGGTTCAGAATTGACTCCTGTATTTCTCAAGATCATCTTCAGGTTAAAGTAAATCAACTAAGCCATAAGGCAATTTCATCTTACCGTAATACTGTGTTTAGTCCAGTCTGTCATAAAACAGCCAAATGGTTTAAAAAAAACGATGAAGTTTATTTGGCTTCATGGCGCCCAACACAATTTAGGTCACATGGCGCCGAAACAGGAATTATGGTTTTGGCTTACCACGGGTGTTACAAACTTAAAGCAACACCAGGGATTGAAACCATCTCAACTGTTGTAGCTAAGAGAGGCATTGACTCGTTATTCGAACCCATTTAGTCGCCTCTTACGATGATGCAGGGATAAACGGTGGCTGCAATTATGATGCCTCAAACCCCTAAGCCACATGGGATAAAATGTTTCGTAACGTCTCGCCTACTGGAGCTAAGATATGCATAGACTTTAGTTATTCAAACCCATTTAGTCACCTCTTAAGATCACACAGGGAAGAAGGGTGGATGCAATTCTTGTGCCTCAGCCATTAAAGGCTATCCATTAGCCATAAGAGGGAGACGATGAAGATATAACTAGTCAATATTTAATGTTCGTACGTAAATACATACAAATATATGCACCGATATATTTATCAATTGTGTACTAATCAAATCATGTTGACCATGATATTTTTTATTGCAAACTGAATATTCATTTAGATTTTTGTTTAATATTCAAACCTTTTCAGACGTCATACATTCATTAAAGCTCTGTTTAAACCATATTTCTGTGTCATGTTGTTCTCCTGTACATTGAGAAGGGCCGAGGTAAATGTTGTTAGCTGTTATACCAGGATAAATTGACTGAAGAACGCGGACATCTAAACTTATATTCCATCCGGTACTCGTGCAACCAGGCCGTACCGTGTCTTCAAAACGAGGCTGTTGAACTAGAAAGTAATAAACAAAAAAGTATTTGAAGAAAGAAAAACACAAAACACATACAATACATTTTCGACTGAAAAGAAAAAGAAAACCAATAAGCACATTGATTTTGAAGACAAACTTTTTCAGGATTATTATTTTGTTGTAATGTAACCTTGAAAAATATAAGGTAAAATGTGTACCCGACTGCATTTTCGTGTCGCTCGGATTCGTGTTATTTACTTCAGGCACTGTAATTAATCTAAGTCTTGTAACAAATGTAAGACATCACCTTAATATTAGACATTCCCAGTATATTAGCGTAATTATTATTTCGAAAAGAAGAACGAAAATGGCACAATAATGGACAGTCTTTGTAAAAGCACATCGAATTATACATCTTGCAACAAAGAAAACTTCTTATAATAGTATAAACACTAAGTATAAATGTACCTAGATCACAGTTTACACCAAACCAACCATGTGTACAGTTACAGTAATAGGATCCGTCTGTATTCGTACATGTTCCTGAATTCGTGCACGGGTTTATCGTGCATTCGTCGATATCATCAGAACAAGAAGTGCCATTCCATCCGTTTGGACATTCGCAAGTATATGAGCCGATCGTATTTCTACAAACTTCATAATTTTCGCATGGCTGCGATGTGCATTCATTTATTTCCGTCGTACAATTGACTCCTGTCCACCCAGCCTGACATACGCATATCTTACCTCTCCCATATTTCCTGCAAACTTGGTTTGCTCCGCAATGGTGGCTTTAAATCACATAATACATAATGAATTATATAGGCAAATTAATTGACAGGCATCAGACTATAGCGTATTAAAGGGGCGTATAAGTTGCGTTAAAACAATAAACTAAAACTCACTTTTTTCAGCAATCATAATTTGAGTGTATCTGTAAACAGGCGTAAAGCCATTGTAGTATAAATGTATCGGAATTAGTTTTACGATCAGTGAATCGGCATGTTTGAACAATCAAATATTCGCGTTGTTTCACTTAATGAAAAAAATGATGTTTTTTTTCTTCCATTAAACATTCTTTATTTGGGTTCCACACTGAAATTCCACACTGTATCCCATTAATTTATGAAATATTAAAAGGTTCTGACAGAAAATAAAATCTAGACCGTCTTTTGTATTTGTCCCACACAGATAACAACCAGTCACGTGGTATTATTACGCAACATATGACTGATGATGTTCTCAGACACGTGCAAGAGCAGACAACGGCACAAGAGGGTTATTGTATGCATTTCTTAGTCTGCGATGTAAAACTTTCTGTAGACAAACATTTTCATTTCTGAATAATGACATGTTTATACAGATTTTAATCCAGAATATCAGCTGTTCCATAATTTCAGATTGTTTACAATTTCTGAGACTGTATTGTGTTGACTGGTTTAATCTTCTATATGAGTTCTTTATTATGTTAAAACAGGTTTTTAATACTTTCCCCTGTCAGATAATGTGTGGCAATTTGATTGGTTTAACCTTTTACCCCATGAGCTTATTGTTAAAATAGGCCGTTTCCACTGAAAAACCTCCTGTTTCAAGTTCAAACTGCTATGAAACTATGAAAAATGTTTCAATACTGATGAAACTTGGCACAAATGTTGACT
Source organism: Ruditapes philippinarum (assembly GCF_026571515.1). Classification (NCBI taxonomy): domain Eukaryota; kingdom Metazoa; phylum Mollusca; class Bivalvia; order Venerida; family Veneridae; genus Ruditapes; species Ruditapes philippinarum. The sequence continues at coordinate 48,028 of NW_026855576.1, forward strand.
GGACCATAGCCTCTGTAAAAGCATTTTCCTGCTAGCATTGCAATGGGAGACGTCTCAAAATTGCGAAAAATCACTATTTTGCATTGTTTTTTTTCCCCATCAAAACTGATTTCAAAGTGCTGCAACCTCTCAATGAATTGAGATTTTGAATTGAGAAACATCGCCCGATGTTTTTCTCTTCAGAAATAACGATGAATATTGATGTTTATTAAACGCTTTAATCAGCTTTACCACGGCCGGGATATTCAGGCAAATTAATGACAAAAATATTAAAATGATCCTATGTACTTAAATCACTCTAAAATTAATTTATTAATGAATTTTTATCTTTTTATCTTTGGTAGTAAATTGAGAACAAAGCTGTTTTTAGGCACAAATTCAACATGTCATTTTTTAGAAAATATGTTGACCAAGGTTATATCATGCTTTATAATCACTTCACGATCAGATAATGACGATCGTGTTCGCATGAAGACAAGTCGTCTGCAAATAAGCGGGTCATACATAATAAATACCTTTCATATTACTTATATGGGGGCTATCCGGTGAGTTCGTAGACAAGACAATAAAATATTTATAAGCAGTCATATCAATATGTTTTGATATTTTGCTGAAGTATTTATTTCCTACATATTTCTAAATTTAAGAAAATGAATTATATCTCAAAGATCCTATCACCAGAGCAACATTATAAACAGTTCACGGAGCACTTTGATTGCATTGCGAAAGCTTTTCGAATAAAAAAAGTTACTCAAAATTGCAGTTTTAGCGCAAACTCATTTAAAATGAAGAAGAATTTGAACTTTCCGCACAACGCTCGTATAAACAAGTGAAAAAGAAGGCTAAGAAGATCAAGCATTAATCAGTTACACACACTGACATAAACAATAATGGTTCGAAAAAAAATAGATGACCCTTCATTAACCTATATGAAATATATCTCTATACATTTCAAAAGATTACCTTTATATGTTTCTACTATGTTTCTGAAGTGACGAAAATAAACTATTGTATCTTACTTACTGGATCACAAACAAACATCACGCTAATGAAAGTTTCATAACATGACATATATTCAATTAATGACAAACTGTTTACTGATCTTTGTGTGAGGGTAATTTACACAACTTGAGGGATACAGGTCACGAGAGTAGCACGCTCATGTTATTTTACCAAAATTTAATGTGTAAAGATAATCTTTTGTCTGTCTGAAAACCATATTTTCTCTTAAAGGTTTATTGAGAAAAAAATCCTCTAAATACCTGAACCTCTGAATTCCGAAAACCGGACGATTTTCTATTGCTACTTGTTTGTTTTCTTTATATGCAAATTAATTACATGTTATCTTTTTGTATATCTTTTAGCATATAAGAATAAAAACCTGTTTGTACATTGATCCACACAAATGTCACCCATCCATCCAGGCATACAACGACGGAAATTGATATCTGGATTCGTTATTATCTCACAATGTTGATGTACACCGTTTTTCCATCCTTGTAAACATTGGCATCTTTAATACAGAACCACTAGTAACACTTAAACATCGATTTGCAGCGGCAATAGAAGGTGCGAAACAAACAAAAAACTTAATTATAACTGTTTATTATACACATTTTTATGCGACTTAACATTATAATATAAAGAAATATCAATTTAGATTTTATCAATTGCATTATTCAATTTAACGAAATAACGAATGTTGAAATGTCTGGGGAGTATTCTTTGAATTTGGAATGAGGCACATTGCCGTAAATGAGCACTATTTTCTTTTTATGTTTAAACAAATGATGAGTTTGTGATATCATTATCTTGCTTTATGAAATGTAATATTATTTTTGATCAAACATAAATGTATCAGAAATGTACGTACGAGTAAGATCCAAATGAATTTATGCATACACCTCTATGATAGCATGGGTCATGACCCATACACTCGTCGAAATCTTCTTCACATGTCTCGCCCTTAATAAATATGAATAAAAATATCATTGTCATTTTGACACAACAAGAAAGGAGGTTTATCAAAACACCAAACATATATCAATATATAAGACTTGAAAGATAAAAAAGCTATCAACTAATATTTGTTGCAACATACAACTTAAGATGTCATGTAATGGGCATTAAAAGTGTTAAGTATGGCGACAATGTTTTAACATAATTATCAGATATATAAAGCTATTTATCTCCCAATAAATCAATTAACAATAGCTCTTTATTTATCACCAATGTCAAGTAGCTTTTATATCTTTGACTCGCACGTATACATTACGTACATTTATTTATTTATTTATTTATTATAGTCTCATTCGTGCACACAATTACATATATTTCAATATAAAAGATAAACATTACATGGTAAATAGCCATTCTTTGAGTAGAATTACAAGAGACTTAAGATATTTTACATATTTTACAATTAAAAGCTATAGTCTGTTATGTTACGGGCATATATTTATGTATATAAAAGATACATACACATATATATGCAAAAACATTTCCTCATACCTGTCTAAAATTCAGGTAATAATAATGTTTCACCATATAACGTGCATAACAAACAAAAGTTCCTGAATATGATCAGTTTGAAATTCAATCCATTTTTTTTTCAGTCCAGTGTGTGTTTTCTTTCTGTATTTATCTGGGACCTCAAATATTACTACCGTATCTTAAGTCCCAGGTATTAATAGAAACCATTTTTAATAATTTGACATGAAAAATAATGCATGTTATATTTCTGTATTAGTCCCTTTTGTTACTATTTGTATATTTGAAACAAATATAATAATTAAAAACATGCTTTGTTCATTTTGACGACTGATTTGTATGTTCCAAAGAAAGTACATTTAATGTTCAAATCTCTAGCTCATGATGGAAAATGTCAGTTGGCCTCCCATTTATCTATGATATACAATTATAGTTAAATCCAATTAACCATTGAAAACTTTATAAGAATATCAAGTCATCAGATGTCTGCTACTAGTTCATCCTCATTTGCTGCATTTCTTGCTTGAACGCCCTTTGATGTTTTGCATCTGTATCATGATATACCATTTGCCGCGAAACATGTAAAGGACATTTTGAATAGTAAAGTCGATGAAAGTTTTTGTTTCTGCTTATTTAAATATGGATTTTTATGTTTCGTACCATGATTAGTTGTTGATATTTGTAGAGAATGAGTAGCATTTTAGGTGAAAAGGAAAACGTACATGCTTTGATATTTTTTATCATCTAATATTACTGACTACAGTAGAAACACAAACAGAACAATGTTGCACTACCGTCATGTCACATTACATTTACAAGTCTTGTAAGTCTTGTTTGTATTCAATTGAATTACTTTCCTTTCCAGGTAGGAATCAATGAAAGCATCTTTTTAATTCAATATCTGGCCCGTGGCCTCTCTCATGGACAGTGCTGTCATGGACAATGCATACGATACGTATAATTATGTCATTTTTACAATGTATAATAGTAGTTAATCTGAATAGAACATGACCTGTGCGTAGGATATCTGTAATGAGCGCTTTTTTGCGAAAAACTTCTCTATTGCTGCATTGCAGCAGCATTTATACATTTTTCTTACATGTTAAACTTTTATAAATATAAGATGCTCTAAGGGCACATGATGCCTCTGGGAAAAAAAACATTTTCCTTCTCCGACCGTAATGGGCAAACAAAATATCTATAACGTCTATATCACGTTTGATGCTTATCGCCTTATTACAATACAGTTTTACCATAAATCCATGAGAGCATTGACACGCGTTCCCATCAATGGCGCAAAATGAATTGTGGAAACACGTAGTATTACCGCACGTTGTGTAAACATCTGCTTCGGAGATCTAGAAAGATACAAAATTTTCATTATGACCCTAAAATCGCTCAACTGAGAACCGTTGTTATACACAAATATAATTTTATTCATTATTGCAGTAGTCACATTGTCATGTTCAATGTATAATCTATGATTTGATTTGACTTGTTCTTACAAAAGTGTGTTTAACATTGTGCAAAGCTTGAACAATAATGTAAGAATTTCAAAAAATGACAGTGGGTCAAGGTCGAGGTCAAAAGTAAATAAAACAAGAGCTGTTAGTAGGACAGCAAACAAAACTTTTCTGCATGTTTAATAGGAAAACAAGAGCCTGGATAATGTAGGAAATTACATATTTCAAGGAAAAGGCTGGGTGCCCCCAGGAATTTTGTATATTAACAAGAGAGCATAATTCAATCAAAATCGAAGTCTAAGAAATGGGTCTAAGAAAGTAATTTCCAATTATTATCCCAGAGAAATAAATTAAGTTTATACTATACGTAGTAATGAAGATTATTATTGCATGAAGCAATGTTATTTGTAGTCTGGTTCCCTGCCTCTATTTACTATGGAAAGTTGTGTAAGGGGAAGGTACTCCAAACGACGTTAAATGTTATATCGCCGCCAAAATTCGCAATTGACGTTAAATGTCACAAGACTGACGATAAATGTCACAATGAACGCTGTCGCAAATATCCTGATGGTTAATGTCACAGTTTCTACGCTAAATGTCGCGTAAAAGGTCATAATCGAAAATGTTGCAACCTTAACGCAAAATGTCACATGCCACTGTCTAGTAATGGTTATAGCATTCCCAATTATTATGACCACTGTGATGCCATGTTTCAAACTTTATGATGCGTTACACCAGATCCATGTTGCTGTTTTTTGTTGATTTTTTTCATTCTTTTTGTTGTTGTTTTTTTTAATGTTTTTTGTCTGTTTATTTGTTTGTCGTTGTTGTTTTTATTACTCCGAAAAACATGTAGTCTTATTTCTGAGATTTCACAGATACATGTACATTTATTTTTGTAAAGTCGAGCTAAAACTGTTCTAAATTCCAAAGGTCATAGCTTAAACAACCTAAAGTAGATCACAAAGTGCTGTTAAGGGACATTAAATGTTTGTTAATTCTACCAAATAAATATAAATACCTGAAGACTATTGTCTTTAAAATGTAAAAGAAGAAGCTCTCTTGATCATACTAAAATACACTCAATGTCAACGGTCATTACCGAACATAAAAATGTCAATAACATATTTAGCAGCTGAGACACAGTAAATTACAAAGTGGTATAAATGTGTACATCGGAATATTCTGGTATTTTTCCGACATTGAGCAAAAACTTTTTTCCCGACATTGAGCCGGAACTAAGCCAAAACTCCGGTCCAAATGATCTGTGTGCTCTATTCTCGCCTTTTCGGGCTGACCCTTATGATGTCCAGACTTAATATCAAAGAATATAATATATTGATATGGGGTTTTAACTTTTACGCTTTGTCCGTTAGTTTATGACAATTTTAGTTTCAATAGTAAAATATTCATTACAATTCATCTAAGATTGATTGGTAACTTGGTCCTATTATATTAGTTGAAGAAGTTAAAAAGTTCAACTGTTTCATAAAATGTTTGATATTCACATTATTTCACAACAATGCCGATAATTCCGAATTAACTAAATTTACGCAATAAGCAAGCCTTTGAAAATAATTCAATAACTTTATCAAAGTAAGTTCGACACATCTGCTATTAATTGGCCGAAGTTCTTAGCCTTTCCCATCAATATTGTATGGTAGCTGATGGGTAACAAGGGCGACATACACCAAACTGGTAAATGTTCATTCTATTGATGGAATGTGGTAGGAAGCACATGAATACCACGGAACACTAGAATGTCTTAACTATGTATTTCTGAGGAATTTTTCCATTCTTCATTTACTGGGGTAAGACATTCTAGTGTTCCGCGGTATACTTCTTTTTCACTCATCAGTATAATGAACATTTACTAGATTGGTGTATGTCGCCTGCTTGTTTTCAGCAGAGAATGACTTGTGTATATGCATTGAGGGTACAGTTTTAATTGATTTCACAAAGAGGGTACCGATATGGATATTCACCGTAAAGTAGTGACATTTTGTTCACTTTGACGTATTTCATGTATTCGTCCGACGCCACGCGGATCTTACTAATTCAATTACAGTACTAGTAATTTAAAGTTATGAAAGACATTTTATGTATCAGACGAAAGAAAATGAAAAATAAAAACTCGTACCTGGACAAAGATTAAAACGAAGTATAGTACTATTAAAATCCTCCACATTTTTAATTATAGAATCAAGTAATTCTACAACATAATACAATATTTCTTAATTTCTTATCGTAAGAGTGTCTTATACTGACCTAGTTTCAGAGAAAAAGACAAAAATCACATGAACAGATAGGAATTTATCATCTTTAAAGTTGCATGCCAGTCATTATTTCAAAAAGCATCAAAATCAAGAAAACTATATGAAAAGTTCAAGCATTGAAATATTTAAAAACCTAATAAATCACTATGAAAAATGTCCAAAATAACTGTTTTCAACGACCTTTACCTGAAAGTATACCACTTTAATTAATTTCAACATGTTTGAAAATTTGAAAAGAAATTTCCTTGGAAACTTGATATGTTTGTAATACGCTAACAAAATTCATTGCATATCTATAGAGGAGAAATATTTACTAATTTGACAGATTTTTTTAAAATTATTTTTATTCGTGCTGCTTTAATATATATTTAAATAAAGAGGTGATCATTCTTATCTAAGTGGAATGATACCTATATATGTAGGTTATGCAAACCAGTTAAATTAGTAAGGGAACAAATACAGCAATAGAAATCAGAGAAGTAATTAGTACAAGGATAAAAAATAACAAGAGCTGTCACAGGAGACAGCGAAGCTCGACTAATTAAATACTTGATGCAGTCAGGAAGACAAAACATATTAAAGAAACAACATCAATTATAATATAAATATCTTTCTTCTCATGACAAGAAGTTATAGTTGTTAACATAAATTCAAAGTTCAAGGGTGAAAATTCTGGAAATAGTCACACTAGAGTTATGGACCTTGTCACACAACATGTGTGTAATGATAAGAAATATACATTAGAAGTTTGAAGAAGATACCTTAAAAAGTAAAGAAGTTATAAAGGGAAATAAATCTGAAAAAATTGCTTCAAGAGTTAAAAACCTTGTCACATAAGATGTGTTTGATGATAAGGAATATGTATTTGAAGTTTGATGTAGATACCTTTAAAACTAAAGAAGTTATAGTGAAAAATAGCATTTTTCAAGTAAAAAATCTTAGTTAACGGGGATATAATTCTTGCAATATTGGTGCTAGAGTTATGAACATTGTCACATAAGATGTGGTTAATGGTAAGGAATATATATTTGAAGTATTAAGTTGATGCCTTAAGAAATAAAGAAGTAACAGTAAAAAATAAAAAATTTTAAGGAAAATTCTAAGTTCAAGGGGAGATGAATCTGAAAATATTGGTGCTAGAGCTATGAACCTTATCGCATAAGATGTGGTTGATGATAAGAAACATACATTTGAAGTTTGAAGTTAATACCTTCAGAAATGAAAAGGTTCTAGTAAAAAAAAAAATGTTTTTGTGAGGAAAATTCTAAGTTCAAGGGGAGATAAATCTGAAAATATTGGTGCTAGAGTTATAATCCTTGTCACATAAGATGTGGTTGATGATAAGGAACATATATTTATACCCCGAAACGAAGTTTAGGGGGGTATATAGGAGTCACTCGTTGGTCGGTCGGTTGGTCGGTCGGTCGGTCCTGCGGTTCGTTGCATTTTCCTTGTCCGGAGCATAACTTGAAGACTAATGATTGGAATTCAATACAACTTCATACAATGATCAAGCACATTGAGAGGAAGTGCAGTGCACAAGAACCATAACTCTGTCTTGACTAATTACAGAGTTATTGCCCTTTGTTACTTTTCCTTGTCCGGAGCATAACTTGAAAACTCCTGGTTGGAATTTAAAACACCTTCATACAATAGTCAAGCACAATAAGGGGAAGTGCAGTGCACAAGAACCATAACTCTATCTAAAGTAATTACAGAGTCATTGCCCTTTATTACTTTTTCATAGCTTTCTTTTGTCCGGACCATAACTTGAAGACTAATGGTTGGAATTCAATATCATTTCATACAATTATCAAGCACATTGAGAGGAAGTGCAGTGTATAAGAATCATAACTCCATCTTGACTAATTACAGAGTTATTGCCCTTTGTTACTTTTCATTGTCCAGTGCATAACTTGAAAACTACTGGTTGGAATTCAATTCAACTTAATACAATCATCAAGCACATTTAGAGAAAGTGCAGTGTACAAGAACCATAACACTATCATAACTAATTACAGAGTTATTGCCCTTTGTTACTTTTCCTTGTCCGGAGCATAACTTGAAAAGTACTGGTTGGAATTCAAAACAACTTCATACAATGGTCAAGCACAATAAGAGGAAGTGCAGTGCACAAGAACCATAACCCTGTCCAGAGTAATTATAGAGTTACTTTGTTACTTTGTCATTGCTTTTTTCTTGTCCAGAGCAAAACTTGAAAACTACTAGTTGGAATTCAATACAATTTCATACAACGGTCAAGTATATTGAGAGGAAGCGCAGTGCACAGAAACCATAACTCTTTCTTGACTCAATTCAGAGTTTTTGCCCTTTGTTACTTATCATTGTCTAGTGCATAACTTGAAAATTAATGGTTGGAATTCAATGAAACTTCATGGTCAAGGGCAGTGAGATGAAGTGCAGTGCACAAGAACCATAACTCTATTTGGACAAATTACAGTTATTACCCTTTGTTACTTTTTTTATCCAGTGCATAACTTGAAAACTAGTAGTTGGAATTAAATACAACTTAATACAATTGCCAAGGGCAATGAGAGGAAGTGTAGTGTACAATAACCATAACTCCATCTTCAGTATTTGTAGAGTTATTGCCCTTTGTTCCTTTTCCTTGTCAGGTGCATAACTTAAAAACTAATGTTTAGAATTCAATTGGTCAAGAATGAGAGGAAGTGCAGTGCTCAAGAAGCGTAACTCTTTCTTGCCTTATTACAGAGTAATTCAATAAAACTCCATCATTGGTCAACCACATTAAAAAGAAATGCAACATACAAGAACCACAACTATCTTTAATTGCCCACAACCATAACTCTATTTCAATTCTTTTGCAAGGTATTCTGTTACTAGTAACTTCCTCATTTCCGAAGCACTCTTGCGGGGTATAACTCACATTTAGTGATAGTTCTAGTTGAAGTTTGAAGTTGATACCTTAAGAAATGAAAAAGTTATACTGATAAATATTTTACTGCATCAAAACTTCAACGCGGACGCCGGGGCGAGTAAAAATGACAATGCACTTTGTGGTTGGCGAAACGTTACGAAAAAATAAATCCCTTGTGGCGTACGGGTTTGGGGCATCAGAATTGCAGCTACATCATCGTTAGAGGCGACTAAATGGGTTCGAATAACTGGAGTCAATGCCTCTCTTATCTACAGCAGTTGAGGTGGTTTTAATCCATGTTGTTGCTTTAAGCTTGCTACAATTGAGGTTTACCAAAATCATCTTTCCTGTTCCGACGCCTTATGACCTAAACTGTGTTGGTGCGCCGTTTGACCAAACAAACAAACATAACATGTTAAAAAACTTTTCAAAAGTCCAAACGAAAATCCGACACAATCGAATTATTGCAATAATGTAGAAATGCATATTTGATTATATATTTATTAAATATATATAATAATAATAACAAGAAACATGGCAATGCCATGAAACCAGGTTTTCAATTATCACCATTGTAGATATATATATTGTAGTTGAAATACAAGCAACAGACAATGTAACTATGTGCAATGTAAATCATGAATAATGAATTTTCTATTTTTAGTAACTGTAACCTTGACCCTAGGGGGCCAAAAATCCATCTCAAGTGAGGTCTTTATAAAAACTTGTTTTACACCAAATTTCATAAAAATATCTTATTTCAAACTAGTTATTGACCGGAAGCCTATTTTCTATTTTTAGTAACAGTGACCCGACTGGAAACAGATTTTCAATTTTAGCAACAATAACCTTGACCTTGACTCTACAGGACCCAAAAGCAGGCAGATGAGCTGGCAGGCATGCAACAACCTAGAGAGTTTCTGTTTTGTAACTAAATAAAGTTTGTTGTGATTAAAAAGATATATTACACTAAAAATTAAATTTTATGGAAAAAACAAAAGGCCATAATCACAAAACTCCGACAATATACATCAGGGCACTTGAAGATAAAGCTAGTCTGTGAACGTTTGAACAAAATCCCTAGAGAAATGTAGGAGGAGTTGTGCACAGAAGAAGTTGTTCACTACATACTCTATATAAGGAAAAAAAAACAAAAGGCCATAATTAGGTAAAAAGTTATCCAATCACAAAACCCCAACAATATGCATCAGGGCACTTGATAACAAAGCTTCTGTGAAAGTTTGAACAAAATCCCTTGAGAAATGTAGGAGGAGTTGCGCACAGAAGAAATTGTTCACTATATATTCTGTATAAAGAAAAAAAACAAAGGGCCATAATTAGGTCAAAAATTATCCAATTATAAAACCCCAACAACATGCATCCGGACACTTGATGACAAAGCTTCTGTGAAAGTTTGAACAAAATCCAATGAGAAATGTAGGAGAAGTTGTGCACAGAAGAAATTGTTAACTATATATTCTATATAAGGAAAAAAAACAAAGGGCCATAATTAGGTCAAATATTACCCAATCACAAAACCCCGACAATATGTGCCAGGGCACTTGGTGGTAAAGCTTCTGTGAAAGTTTGGTCAAAATCCGTTGAGAAATGTAGGAGGAGTTGCGCACAGAAGAAATTGTTTACGCCCGCCCGCCGACATACCTCAATCTAATAACCAGTTTTTTCCTTCGGTTAATAATAATGATAGTCGGTATACATATAAGCGGAGTAACTTGTATATTGACCGAAAATTTTCAGTCATAAGGATAACCTGAAAAATTGCAACATGGTTTTTGTAAAAGACACATTATATGCAAAATTTACTGTACGAAACTTTTTTAACTGAAGTAAAGATTTGATAGTAAGAGGGCTCTTTTTAAAAAATGAGTAAACTGTTTTAAGGGTCATCCACGGCAGAATGGTTTTAGGTGTTTTTTTTTATTTCAACCCACAAGCCACTCTCACCACTGTACGTTAGAGCTGCGCCAGCGCTTTCAAATTCTTTCACGTGAGAACTCTATCCAGCTTGCTTATGGGACGTCGGTAGTTCTATTAAGATGCCCGTTTTGTGCCTGAAAGATAATGCACAAAGGACGTCTTCCTCTACCAGTAAAGTCGTCATGATGTGTGACCTTTACTGTGTTGGTGCGACGCAAAACCCACAAAAAACTGTCAATAATCTGTAATACAATCCGTATGAAAAATGCTTTCCTTAGAATCATACAATAACATTTTAGTTATGAACCATAAAAGCTATTTAATAAATGTTTCTACTCAAAATGTATATTTTCCCTCTTCCCGCCCATTGTTAAAATTTGTTTCACTATTTTCCTACTTAGAGTACCTTATTCAAAATATCAACAAGGCTGTTCTCAAAGTTTGCATCAAGTTGTTTTTTGTTTTTGTTTCTTCCAGAAATATTTGGTTAATCTTGACAAATTCTAAATACTTTAAGACGTTTACCATACAAACGGTAGAGTTTTGATTTTATTAGACTTAGAAAATTCATTGTACGTAATAATTTGAAATTAAACAAGTATAATTTAACCAACAAATACCTGTAATGATCAAAAATAAATACTTTTATTTATAAAAAGGGAATCTTGAAAATAGGTGTACAAGAATAATCGGCTCGGGTGATATAAAATCTTGCCAGGTAATATATCCACATATGTCACTCCAAAACCAAAATAACATATAATGTTTCTATCTATAAGGGTTTGAACCCTCGATCCTTAATTTCAATGCAGCTAACAATATTCTAGCTTATTTAAATACTCTTCAAAGTAGATGTACTTGAAAGGGAATGATTTTGCTTTTTTTAGATACCATTTTTCAAAGAAATAATAACATGTGTCATTAAAACCACAAGAAATTTATTCATGAAAAACAAGGCATTTTCAACACAAATATACAACCAGAATCAGAATTATATAATCATAGAATCTACCTAAAATGATTGTTAAAAATTTAAAGATGTCTGTGTATATGTTCGTCCTTGTTTGCTTTTACCTGTTAATTAAATATATACTATGCTCAAATTTGATATTTTAAAATAATGATAATTGCTACACAATCTCCTTGTAAATATAAAATAAACATATTTTAGTAGACACAGAGAAGATATGTCTACACACTATAGGTAGACACAGTATGAATATATGTATCAATATAAAAAAATGTCAGTTTTTTTCTTTTTTTTGAAGGACAAAATAACTTGACCAGTAATAGAGAATACAACTTCCAAAACATAGTTAATGCATTCTCATATTTAAATAATTCATAATGTTTATTATGAATTTTCTTGACTTCAATACATTTCTGCAATAAATGTATCTTACCGTAAGATGACCAAAATACATCTTTAAGGCTTTATTATTAAAATATGAGTGAGTGATAAGTTATTTTGAGAAGTCTATGGTAACAGCTTTATTATATGACACTCATGAGATACTTCAAAATAAATACATTGGTATATTGTAAAAACAACATCTTAACAATTTAACAAATTTAATTTGGGTTCAATTATATCAAGTTCTTATTCAATTTCAAACAATTTGAAAATGAAAAATAAATTACTACAATCATAGAACGGTCATACATACATAAATACTACATTATCTATTCATTAAAATTTGTTTGACGATCTATGTATTATGCTTATTGTCTCGGTATGTCTCTTTCAGTAACACCTTTTACAGCAAGATCATTTTTAACTCTTTCGAAGTAACCGGGATCTGGGTAACCATTTCTGTAAAAAACAGATACAATCATGTTAAATGAAAACCAAATTTGCTTATTTGATATCAAAATTCCAGAAATTATATATAATTAAAACAATATTATGATTACCAAGGTTATTGAATATATTAACATACATCTATCATGTGTACAGTAAAGAAGAAACTATGCATGTTGGCTCTAAATAAACAATGTACTCGTATATATAGGGCATGCTAACCATGATTTAAAATACTTTGCTTAATGTAAATTTCTATTTTTATACATGTAATTACATAAAGACAAGCAATAAAGCTTAGCGAATAAAAGCAAATCAATAAAACGTCAGCGAGTTCTGCATTTTGATTTAATAACACATGCAACAACCATACAAAATTTCTAGCGTCAAAAGTTGATTGGATTATTGATAGTGAAAAAACAAGCAAATTGTTCTGTAATTTAGAAAAGAGTAATTATATAACAAAACCAATTTTCAGTGTAATTAATGATGATGGAACAGAAATTTCAAATCAGACGGACATTCTCAAAGAAATCCCGGCTTTTTATTCCAAACTATATTCAGCAAACAACATAGAAAATTCAAATGAAACTTTCAAATATTTTATTGACAGCTTAACTTTTCCCAAATTATCAGAAAATGATGCTGCATCTATAGAGGGACCAATAACAATAAATGAGGCGTCATATGTTTTAAAAAATATGGCTAACAATAAAAGGCCAGGAACTTCTGGCTTTAATGCAGACTTTTATAAAGTTTTTTGGAACCGTATTGGTATGTTTGTTTGTAGGGCTTTAAATCATGCTTTTTCGTCAGGGTCTTTGTCGCTTACGCAAACTCAGGGAATCATCACATGTATTCCGAAAGGAGAAAAATCTAGAAAATATTAAAAAAACTGGCCACCAATTACTCTGTTAAATTGCGTCTATAAAATAGGATCAGGCTGCATTGCAAATCGTTTAAAGAAATTTTTAGATAAAATAGTTAGTAATGATCAAACAGGCTTTATTAAAGGCAGATTTATAGGCGAAAATACTAGATTAATCTATGATATTATGAACTAAACAGAAGAAAAAGATATTCCTGGTTTACTCCTTCTAAAAGATTTTGAAAAGGCTTTCGACTCATTATCTTGGAATTTTGTGCTACAAACTTTAACCTTATTTAACTTTGGAAACGATATTAAAAGATGGTTCGCTATATTGTATAAAGATAGTGTATCTACAATAAGTCAGTGTGGTTTTCTTTCTGGCTTTATTAAAATTCAAAGGGGCTGTCGTCAAGGAGACCCTTTAAGTTGTTACATTTTTATCTTATGTGCAGAAATATTATCCATAAAAATTAGATCAAATGAAAAAATCAAAGGTATTAAAATAAATGGTATTGAACATAAATTATCTCAATTTGCAGACGATACAACTGTTATACTTAATGGCACTGATGAGTCTTTAAATGAAGTCCTAAACACACTAAAGTCTTGTTCTTTATTTTCAGGTCTTAAGGTTAATTTTGATAAAACCAAGATTGTTTGGATTGGTAAACTTAAATATAGTACAAATAGCATTAAAACTAAATGGAAATTATCTTGGAACCAGTCTTCTTTTGATATGTTAGGTATAAAATTTCATGTAGAACTTATGAAAATGGTGACAATTAATTATGATGAAAAAATGAATAAAATGCGGAAAGTATTATCCAATTGGAAACGAAGAAATTTAACTCCAATCGGAAGAATCGTAGTCGTTAAATCTTTATTGTTATCAATATTCACACATTTATTTACAACTCTGCCAAATCCAAGTCCTTATATAATTAAAGACTTAACTGAAACTTTCAGAGATTTTGTCTGGCATGGTCAATGTAAAATTAAGCAAGACGTCTTTAGACAAAGCATTGATAAATGTGGTCTAGGAATGATAGACGTTGAAGCATATATTTACTCTTTAAAGATATCTTGGATACGAAGAATTTTAGTCAATAATGGATAGGTTTGGCACGCTCAATTTTTGATATAGAGAAATTAATTAATTGTGGTATAGGGTATTTAGAAAAAAAGGTTAGTGAGATAAATAATGAGTTTTGGAAGGACACTTTGAATGCATATTATATGTTCTGTAAAATTGTTGAAACAAATGAAAATGAGTTATATTCTCATCCAATTTTCTATAACCCTTTAATAACTATTGGCAATCAACCAGTGTTCTTTATAAACTGGTTTAATGCAGGTGTACATGTCATAGGTGATCTTTTGAAATCAAATGGACAATTTTATAGTTTAAATGAATTTAATGACAAATATAACATAAAGTCTAACTTTATACATTATCTTGGTATTGTAAATAGTGTATCCAGTTTCCTGTCATCTTATGATAGAACATGCAATGTCCTACATAGACCTTTTATACCACCTTTTTTAAAAGTTATTTTAAAATTTACTAAGGGTACACATCCTATGTATGAGACCAAGATAATACCTACTTGTATATCAAAATGGTGTGAAAAGCTCAATGTAACATAAAGTGAAGAAGATTGGAGTTACATTTTTTCTTTACCTTTTAAAATATCAAATGATTCAGGCCTTCAATGGTTTCAGTACAGAATTAATCATAGAATAATAGCAACTAATTACTTTTTAAAATGAAATTAAAAGATAACGAACTCTGTAGTTTTTGTAAAAATGAGAAAGAAACATTAGAACACATGTTTTGGTTTTGTCCGATAATAAACAATTTAATATTTTCTGTTTTTGAAAAGTATGGCATTTTTAGATCTTTGCTTAACTGTTGTAATTTTATCCTTGATTTGAAAGATTAACTAATTCAACTGCAATAAATATGATTTTCCTTTTTTTTGAAAAGATATATTTACAACTGTAGAGTAAAAGAACAAGTACCAAATACTACAAGAGCACATCAGTATATTAAGTACCAATTTATAATTTTGAGAGAGAAAGCAATTTACCAAAATGATTTAGATGCCTTCAATAAGACCTGGATTCTTTTTGTCAAAAGATAGAGCTATAGTTAACCTTTCATATGTTTGTAAAGCTGAAAACGATAGCTAGAAGTATACATGATCAAAAATATATTACTTGCAAAACCAAAAAAAAAAAAAAAAAAAAAAACAAAAAAAAAACTGATGAATAATTAATGTGAAATACCCCCTAGATGTTCATTCTAGCACCTGTATTGCTTGTTCCGTACTTTAATCCTTTCTAACATAGTCATCTATCATCATCATTATGATAATATTGTTTCTATATATCATTATACATATTTCCCTATACTCTGTTATATGAACATCTACTGTAATTATATTTCCCTATACTCTGTTATATGAACATCTACTGTAATTATTTTGGATTACATTATACATGTATTATGTAAACACAATGTTATCCCTCTATTCTGTGCTGTACAACACAAAATGTATAACAATTAAAGTGTTTTATTATATATGTTTTGAAACAATGGAAAAAAAAATAATAAAAGGCTCTTAGTCTTCCAAAAAAAAAAAAAAATTAGCGTCTCTCAGCTGTTTTCATGCCGCTGGGCCGCAAACTTCACACATCTTAGTTAAATATATATAAAAAATTAAAGTAGAAATATTTTTGGTTGACCTTGGCTGTAATAAATATCAAAGGCACACAAATAACCACAATAAATTTCAAATAACTGGAATTGTGATCTTCATAAAAAAGGAATTTAGTGGAAAAGAACTTAATATGACGCCAATGAAAAATAATATAGTTCACTTAACATGTTCTGGTTATCAAAATTTATCATTAGATGTCTTACTGTTGGTTAGGTCCTGGGTTTGTTTTATGGTGTATATCAGTCCATGTAATCACACCCTCCTGTCCGGTTGTCCTTGAATTTCCTATTGTAAATACCAATTTCCTTTTGAATGCTATCTCCAACATAGCTAATATTTTACGGCCTTCGTCATTGTTTGGAAGGTAGGCAACCGATGTGACCCCTCTATAGGTGGTTCCAGGGCTGGGATGGTCAGGCTAAAATAGTATTATATCATATTGATATAAAGCAACGATTCTAATTATCAATAAAAATACTCAAAATAAATGCACTTTGATTTGTAAGTCATAAAAAAAGAAAACCTTTAGCTGCAGATATATCATTTATTTAGTGTAAAATAACTATGACTGAAAAACATTCTTAGCACCTTTGAAACAAAAAAAAACATGACATGATTATAAGTATGATATGTTTACACATATACTGTGTTTTCAATTACTCTGGCTCTGGGAACGAGATTTTCCTCTTAAACAGGTTATGATTTTTCTTCCAGACATGTCATCTGTCATTCCCTTAAAAAGCTTTTTTGAAGCACAGAGTGGTGATTATTTAACTGCATGCGGTGGTGGTGATGTTGGTAGTTTTCCATTCGGATCACGGAAGTGAGCCACATTGAATTCCCTCTGGGAAGGCTGTCAAATAGTTTACCAGTTTTAGTTGCCTTCACTTTTGCAAGGAACTAAAACTTCTGTACATACCAGAGCAGAGGTACAGTGCGAATGCCGTAGTAAAGATTTCATGATCAGTCTCAACGAAAGTGACCTGTGCCGTCCGGGAATCAAACCCGGGCCGCCCAATCCACAGGCCAACGCTCTTCCTATTGAGCTAACCAGACGGGTTTTATCACGAAGTATATGTGCTGACAGAAAACTACAATAATGTTGGTTTTTCATTGATAAAAATTCAAAGAAACATATAAATAATATTATACCAGAAATTCAAAAGCACAAAACAGTATGCCTAAAAAATAATCAAAAATCAAATTGCTATGCTTACAAATATTAAGCGTAAGTAATGAATGACATCAAATAAAAAATACAGTTACTTATTGTTCCTCTACCTTTATGATTATCTTCTCGTAAGTGCGGACAAACAGACGGACGGAGCCTGTTTCTATATAAAAGGCAGTTACAATTATCGGTTTTTAAAAATCCTTCATAGAGACCGAATGAACATTCTGTTACTTTTTCATATTTTAACATTTTCTTTTAGGATAACTAATTTATTTAATTACCCCTTGCCTGCCTGAAGGGAAGATGTAAGTTATTACGATCATTCCATATCCTTCATAGCCAGCACAGTCAGTTTTCTTTTCTACAATATATCTCATGTCTCCATTCGGTTGATCACCTTCATAATGAATGGCATATTTTCAATTTTCAGATAAATTAAATTTCTAAAAACAGCTAAAAACTGATGTTGACCGTAACAATTCAGTAATAGGAAAAATTTGTAATCAAGAGAAAAAGGGGGCCAACGACATAAATTATTTTATGTGTTCATAAAATCTTATTTATGTATTGTCCAGAACAGGGAAAGAGCAGTCTAGATCGAACTCGTTTGGAATGAGGAAAATATAAACAAACACGTGTTGAATGAAAAAGGGCATTTATTGAAAATGCCATAACTGACAATTATTAAAACTATTACATGTAAAACATGTTATAATAATTTTCCAAATGGTAAAACTGGGAGGTTACAAAACCGCCAAAATTGCATGTAATAAATGTTCTTAATACAGAAGACTTGTAGATGGCTTTTGAAAAATATAAAGTATTCAGTATTTAAAAAGAGGAAAGATATATTTATTTTGTAGAGAAAGAAAGAAAAAGAGAAAGAAAAAAAGAAAAATCAATATCATACCTATTATGATACCACAAACGTGACCACATGTTGGGCATGCTGGTTTGGATTTGAACTGTGCGTCAATACAACCCTTACAAAAATTGTGACCACAGTTTAGTCTTACAGGGTCAGTAATTGTATCCATACATTTCATACAGTATTTATCCTGTAAGATCCAAAACATAAACTAAATAGATCGAAAAATACAAAATAAACACAGAATCAAAATAAATGGAACCATAAATAATCAAAACTTCGCTTCGTTTTCTATTCTCCCTAATTGTACGAAAGATGAAGAGCCACATGTTCAAGCACAAATACAGAAAGTAACATCAATAATTATCAAATCAAAAGCAATCCTTACATATTTGTCCAATAGTTTCAAAGGCATCGACACTACTGTATTATGTGCGATGGCAAAGACTTTGACAACCTTTGAGTGTGTTTCTTATGGCGTTGTCAAAACTTGCCGACTATTTAACGTATTCATGTCACATGATGTGGTTAACTATGTTTGCTGTATGAATATATGAGCTGTTTAATTCTAATTCGTCCTGTTTTTTTGCAAAGTCTTAGAGGCTAAATTGCGCATTAGCACAGTGTTTTGTTTTAAATTCTTGCAAAAGGGTATTGAATTTGGGGCTTTGTTCCGGTTATTTGAGGATCATTCCTCGTATATCTAACAGTTCTCACATGATGTAATTTTTATTTACATGCATAACATGATTCTAATGTGTTAATCCACGTCAGCAGATATCACTTATAAAGTTTTTTGATAGCACACTTTTTCACCGTAACAAGATACTATGGTATAAATGATGTCCCGATTGCAAATAACAGACTGAGATGTCTTTCTGTATGACATATCTATATTTAAGGCTAGTAAAACAAACTTCAGTTCGGACTATCGAATTTTCATATATATTTATACAGTCGTATGATCACGCTCTGTACAGTTTGCCTTTCAGTAAGTACAAATTTAAAAAAAAACAGGAACGTGTTTGTTAAACACAAATGCCCCCGGCTCAGATTTTTGTCAGTAGCAATATTTTAAAAAATGTTTACCCATTCACTCAGTTATGGACAGAAAAATTGCCAAAAAATTGTAAACACAAGTTATATAGCTTCACAAAGTCATGGCATTTTGTAATTGTGAAAAATATAAGTTGCCAAGTCATTGCTCTGACTTGTGAAGTTGAAAAATATTCAACTTCATGCAAGTTATCTTCCTACCAAATATGAAATGCATCTGTCATTAAATAAAGGCTGTATGGGGAAAAGTGTAAAGATGTATTTTGAGCACTGGGGACCTTGACCAAACTGACCCTTTACTCTATCCAAAAGAAGAATACCATGTAAGTTATCTTCCTACCAAATATGAAATACATCTGTCAATAAATAAAGGCTGTATGGGCAAAAGTGTAAAAATCTATTTTTAGCACTGGTGACCTTGACCCAACTGACCCCTTACTCCATCCAAAGGAAGAATATCATGCAAGTTATCTTCCTACCAAATATGAAATACATCTGTCAATAAATAAAAGCTGTATGGGCAAAAGTGTAAAAATATATTTTTAGCACAAGTGACCTTGACCCACTGATCCCTACCCCAATCAAAAGGATGAATACCATGCAAGTTATCTTCCTACCAAATATAAAATATATCTGTCACTTAATAAAGGCTGTATGAACAAATGTGTAAAAAATCTATTTTTAGCACTGTGACCTTGACCCAACTGACCACTAACTCCATCAAATGTTATGTTTCTATCAATTATAAATAACATCTGTCTATAGAATAAGGTCAATACACCTGTAAAATGTAAAAATCTATTTTTTACATTGGTGACCTTGACATTGGTATCATTGACCTTGACCCAAATGACCCCTTAATACACCCAAAGAAGGAGGACCTCCCTTGGCATATTTGTATTAAACCAAGACATCAACTAAAAAATAGAGGCTGTATGAGCAAAAATGATTCTATTTTTTTTAAACCAGTGACTTTGACCTTAACCCTAGAAACCGCTTACTCCACAAAAAATAAGAGGACCATCAAAGGTATCCACCTACTAAATATGAAAGGTATCGTTAATTAAATTAAGCAATTAGTAGAAATTTAAGATAAATCCAACTTGCCGAAATAGGTTAACCAGACAAGGCCCTATTTTCAAAGTGAAAAAAGGGAAATAACTGGGAAATATGGATGACACAGTTATATAACTTGGCAATATCATGTACTTTGTATTGATAAGTAAGTGTGGAAATTATAAAGCCACTAGTATAGATAGAACTTAAGATATTTCCAACTTGCCGTTTTAGGATAACCATTATTCATTTTCTAAGTGCTGAAAAGGGCAATAACTTGGTAGATATTAAAGCCAGAGTTATGTAACTTGCCCAGATCATGTACTTTGTATTGATTAGTGTGTAAACTAAGAAGCCATTGGTACAGGTAGAACTTAAGAAAAATCAAACTTGCCGTTCTAGGTTAACCTCGTACGGACAGACGGACGGGCGGACGGTTCATTTACTATATGCCCGGGGGCATAAAAATTAAAATTGGTGAATAATTTTGCCAAGATTAAAACAATGGCATGTTAAAATATTCCTGAAGCTGTAAAAAGTTAAAAATACCAAATAACGTAGCCAGCGTGAAATAAGCAATAACATAATGTAACTGTGAAACATCACCTCCTAGTTTCCGGCACCTTTGATTACTAGTAAAATGTACACATTACATCAAACCTAACAGTTTCAAAACTATTCTTTATAAAATTCTTAAGTTCACAGACATTGACATTGATTTTACCTTCTGGTTTCCGGCAGCTTTGAGTACTTCCTCTTTACTTTTTAATACTTCCTTCTTAGCCTAGAAATAATTAAATATACGTAAATGATGTACTCATAACATCAGATCCTAATACATTTTCAAAAAGTGTACTAGTACTTTATAAAAATCTTAAATTCATTTTAAGTACGTTTGAAGTTAAAAGAACATGCATCTTTGAATATAATGTTTACTTACTTGCTGTAATTCTAATTCTTTTGCCTTCAAACTTTCTTGCCATTTCTTTTCTTCTGCTTTCTGGCAGTTTTTTAGATAATGCAATGATAAATCCTAAAATATGATTGATTTGAGGAATAATATAAAATATGTAACTTTTTGTTTAGTGTCATAAAACATTGCGAGAACACCATAGGACGATGAAATGATGGAGCTCAAATTATCAAGGGAAATGTAGTGAGGGAAAACATTCCAAAGACAATGTAACGGCTAATGGTAGATCTTTCTTGGTTAATGTAACGGAAGATGCTATCAACTCTCAATGTTAATGTAACGGAAGATGCTAGATCAACTCTCATGGTTAATGTAACGAAAAATGATAGATCAACTCTCAATAATAATGTAACAGAAGATGCTAGATCAACTCTAATGGTTAATGTAACGAGAGATGATAGCTCAACGCTGAATGTTAATGTAACGGAAGATGCTATATCAAGGGTGAATGTTTATGTATCGGAAGATGCTATATCAACTCTCAATATTAATGTAACGGAAGATTCTAGATCATCTCTAAATGTGAATGTAACGAAA
>NW_026855577.1:0-43227 GCF_026571515.1 Ruditapes philippinarum
AAAATGTAGCCATGATAAAATATTTAATATTAAAGCACTTACAAGAGAACATTATTTTATGATTTGTTCCAGCGACGAGTGTACAGAATTAATGTAGACAAGTGTTAAAATGTTTTATGATTTTTTGTTACCGGAAAAAATGAGAAACGAATGTGTTGGCGTAAAAAAAGATAATGTCTCAAATACACTTAAATGAATATAAAGGTTATTGCATTGCTAAGTTAAATGTAACACACATGTTCAATATTATATTTTATCAACATTAACTTAATATATATCGTAAGACATCTGCAAAATTATATATATTTGGTTAACCGGATGTTATACTTGTACATATCGGACGTTTTTCTTTATTTGTGATCGTGTTGTGACTGAATTTGATAGATAGATAGATAGATAGATAGATAGATAGATAGATAGATAGATAGATAGATAGATAGATAGATAGATAGATAGATAGATCGATAGATCGATAGATGGATAGATGGATAGATGGATGGATGGATGGATGGATGGACTTATTTCGGCATAAAGGTAAACATGTTACATGATTAACAAACACAATATAGATTAAAACAATTACAAATAACGAATAAATAAATAACTACATAAATGAATAAATACTATATAATGTAAACCATGACATGTTCCCAAAACCAAGGACAACACAAACAAGAGCAAGCACTTATTTCCATTGTGGTCCTTAGAATTTGGTGGCATAACAAAAAGAGGTATTTCATAAAAGAAAAAAAATATCACTTATTATAAGAAAAATCACATTAATGAAGGATATCATTTAAAATTATCACAATTTAAAATGTAAAGTAATGTAATTCATAAAAAGTCAGTATCACATTAAGAAATAATCATGTGCATATTAAGAAAAGATTACATTAAAAAAATTATCACAGTTGTTATGAGTATGTAAGGAAAGAACATGCCATAGATTACGCTATTCAAAAAAAGAGAAAGTTTTTAAAGTCTTAATAAAAAATTTAAAACAAATTTCAAAAAATGAAACAGTAAACCTAAGCCGAAAAATAATTCAATAAAAAAATGAAAACATATAAAATTTTCTTGCAAGAAATTTTAAGAAAAACACTTACATGCTACTTAAAAAGTGACTTTTGATGGCTACCTTAAAACGATGAAATTTGTTAATTTCAGTCATACAAGTTGGAAGACTGTTCCATAGTTTAGCACCAATAAAACTAAAAGACTTTGACCCAGAACCTTTAACCTTAGGAAGACAATACCCTCCTTTTTTACTCAGTCTGGTGCAATAAGAATGCATAGATTCCTGAGAAACAAAACAATCACTTAAGTACTCTGGGGCCATTTGGTTTTTTTAACATAACATTATTTGTTCAACTCTTTTACAAACTGGTAACCAATTAAGGGATTTAAAATAAGAAGGGCCAATATGAACTCTGGAATCAAGGTTTAGAACAAATCTCATCATTTTGTTTTGTGTTGTCTGTAATTTATTTTTCAAGACCTGAGTTAAACCATTATACCAGACACAGCAGACATAGTCAAAGTGGCAGTGAATTAAGGAATTGAAAATAAGTTCATAATCCCATGTAAAGTACTATTGAAGAAGCTCTCTGTACATTTTAAAAGCAATACATACTGCAAATGTTCTTTTTAGGTGCATTTTGATATTCGAGTGTACAAAATTGCAAGTAGAGGCAAATATAAATAGTGAGTCCATATCCCATAATTAAATTCATTATTAAAACAATTAATTAAAGAATGGTTACTTAAATTGTGCATGCTAGCAACCACTAAATTGACACATGAATAACATAGTTATATCTCCTCCTCGTCAGATCCTTAATGGTATATGAAGACTATATCACGAAAAATGGTTGGAAAAAAATGAAGTGGGAATGATCTACAATGGTCATAGTTTCCATAAATATTTTAGATCTTTCAAAAAAATTAAAAAAGGAAAAAAAGTAAAAAAAGAAAAATACAACAATAGAAATGTCTCATTTGGATATTCTTGTAAAGTATTGATTGAATATCAAATGGTGATACATAAATGATTTAGTATCAATAATAAATCTTTGCCTTCGAACATTTTATCATCTTTTATTTAAATATATGTTATATCGGATCATGCATCTCACACCTGCCAACTACATCAAATATAATTATTGTGTGGTCTGTTGTTATGTCTGATACTACAATCTATCGGCATTATTATTTATTATATAAGAGATTGCACGTTCAAGACCAATTTACTTAAACTGTGATAAACTTTTGTTAATTTAAAATATGTAGAATAGAGCAGTATGAGGTTTGTTTTTGAAGACAATGTAATTCTAAGCCATAACAACAATCGGTAATTGTTGTAAAAATGCATTTAAAATCAATAGAAATAAATTTGAAAAGTATTGCTGGCTCTATCACAAATCCTTTAAATTATTTGGTAAAATCATAATTAGTTTGCTATACAATATTTCAAGCAATGTTTCTTTTTCTACGATTACCTACACATGACCTATGTTTTAATTCATACCCAAATGACACAATATACTAGGGATACATTTCAATAGACCAAGGATATTAAAATGGTGTGACGATTTATCATGGCGTTATTTTATACAGTTATACATTAGGTGTAACATGAATTTTACTTAAAGTCTGACACAAAGCTATTTTTTAGACATTGTTACATTCATTTGAGTCATGCAGAAAGCTGCGATGTGACAAAGAAATAATACCCGAAAGAAACACATATGAAAGCATTAATATGGAATATATGAACATGTGACAAAAAAGTGTGGAACCTTATGTGACGAGAATATGTTTTCGTCAATGTTTACAAGTCATGTTCAGACACTTTTTGATTAATGTGTTAAATAATAATTCCATGTTTCAAGTATAGCTTCTTCTTATGTCAGCAAATTATATTGTTCAAACATTGGTGTCTTTGATGTCACGTCAAAAGACTGCAAGCATATTGTCATATTACGATCATATCATCATGGATCTTGTATCGTTTTTTTTGGTAAACACATGACCAGTTATAAGGTATGCAGATTCCCAAATATAGTTTGTATATTCTCATATTCAAATTAGACATTAAAATTTCTTTGATTTCAGTTACTATCTGCAAGAGAAAAGAGGACAAAAGTATGTAACAATAAATATAGAAGAACCATTAAGAACTTGGTCTGAGAGGGAAACTTTACATGTTTAACAGCTGTAAGAGGCGTTGCAGATGAAAATGATCGAAACTGTAATGTTTTTATACCAATAACACAATATTGTGATAATTATCATCGCTTTAAAACATCTTTTTAAAGAAAGTCTTTCTTTTAAATTAATAACATTTATTTTAAAATTTAAAGATAAACTCTGGTATTGCATTTAATATCGCATTTTGCAAACTAACAAATTCATAAAAGTTCATTGAAAAAAACGTGTGAAAAGCATAATGGGAAATGCGAGTCTTCTTATTTCATTTTATCACATTGTACATTGTTACACTGTCATTCGCTTAAAATGAAACCAAACAAACAATACAATAAACCTACGACATAAATAATGAGTAGCTGCCTACAGAGTATATTTTACTTGTTAACATAAAATGCATTACGTGATACATTTGGTATACAGTTTTCTGCGAGGTAACAAATGAGCATCATAAATGAAATAGACATAATGAGAAGATCTTATTGTGTTGCGTCATATAATGTGCCAATCAGATAAGATATGGATAATACTTCAATGAAGCCGCCCCCAACCCTACCATTTTGACTTAAAATTTTTTTTTCGAAATTCTGGAAATGACATAGCAATATCATGTTATTATCATGTTATTATCATCGCTCTCAAAATAGCCTAAGTACAAACAAAAGTAGACAAAGAACTGCAACGAAATTTACCATAATGCGATGGTATTTTATAAATTTGCATTCACTTGATCAAAAAAATTTGGGGAAAACTCTTAACAATAAGATAAGTAAACAAGTCATAAATCAAGTATAAAATTATATATTTATTATTATTTGCATTCTGCTCTATTCTCTGTTTTGTATGTTAACATATTGAATAATTATATAATATAACTGATTAAGAATACATTTATATATTCATATGTATGTTTGTTAGAGATTATTTTTAGTCATATTATGGTGATATTGCATTATAAAATGATCTTTTTTATATTTATTTTGTGCTTTAGAACTTGGATGATAAAACAATACTATATTTAATAACAATTCAGTTAAAATCCAATAGCTTAAAATGCTTAATTTAAAATGTTGATTATGCCAATGGATGTAACTTTCGCATTCTTTGGAAAAGTGGTTTTCATTGTAAAAATAGATAAACCCGTAAATTTAAAATCAAAAATATTTATTTTGTCAACATTATAGTATAAGATAGTATGTTAAGTTTTGACATGTTTTTAACTCTACACATTGAAGTCTAAATATGTACACTTATAATTGAATTATTTTATAGCTAATATTTGTTAATAATCATTCACATTAAGATCGTAACAATGTTTATTCAGAATACAGGTTTCCCTAAAGTTTGACTAGATTTAAAGACACAGGGAGAGGCTTCATCTCGTAACAATTTTACTGACAGTTCGTTCACATGTTCATAGAGACAGGAAGAGACAGTTGTTTTATCTGTGAGTTATTAAATATAATGCTCGCGTACCACTATCCTTCATGGATGGGCTTAATCAAATCAAGACTGCAATATTTTTAATATTGCCGTTTTAGGCGTTCTTTAGGTTTCCTTTTTGGCTTGCGCCACAGCCATTTGTTTTGAAAAAGTTGTTCCGGTTAGGTGGTTAGGTGGTTTCCTGCTTACATTTGTTAGTGCATGATGGAACGGGAAATAAGTCTAGGTTTCCGCTGCAATCGTGACAATTCGGGCGATTCCGTCATACTGCGGAATCAGACGAAGTAATATTACGGAAATCTAAGGTATTTTTATTTACTTGATTTATCGGAGAAGGAAGAAATAAATTATAAACGAAAATGTTCCGTTTCAATTTGTTTTCAAGACGCAAAAGTTAGTTTCTTTTATGATTGATTTTTTGTCTTTATTAGTTTTATACAATAGAGAATGGCTACTGAAGAAGTATCCCGTCTCCAAAGGACGCCCGGCCTACTTACCAAAAAATCGTGAGCGAATCACACAGAGAATTAGTGCGAACAAGTTAAAATTGCATAGCTCTTTCACATTTGTCTGCGATCGAGTTATATTTAGATCTACTGTGTCTTATATTTAAATGCAATTCTAACGTGGAGTTAAAACAACAGTATAACGTCTTGGTGATCAGTAATCTAAAAATAGCCCATGCATATCATTAACCTTACCACGTGCTGATCTACAAATAACGCATTCTGTGTTATCGGTATATCAGTGATCAATAGACAGGAGACATAGATATTTTAGGTGTAACATAGTTGATACATGCATATTAATTGGTACCACGTAACGAAGTCTTTCAGTGCATTTACTTGTCTATAAAGCTGCTATTTAAATGAAATTAGCAACTGCCAAAACGAATGACTCTTTCTGCGAAAAAAAGTGAAAAATGAAATGTGCACACTTGTTTCCCTTCAGTATGATAGATAGATACTTTTATTTCCTCCACGTGGGAGAGCCAATGTTAGTATTTTTACGATTGATTATTTTCTTTATTAGTTTTTACAATAGAGAATAGATTTCAAATCGTTTTTGACAAAAAAATATTCGTTTTTACAAAAAAAAGTGTTACTGTTATCGTCAGCATGTTCCGGTTCAGTTATAATCAGTGGACTTCTGGTCCTTCTTTTGTCCATATTTGCATGCATAACACTGGTAGCACAAATTGGCACAGGTGCTCGTCCAGTCTTCGGGTTACCCTACCTACTGCAGTACCTTTTTTTCGTAAACAAATCCTTAATAAACCCTTTATGATATACAAATAATTAATAAAAATTCTGATAATAAATTGTCCCTCTATACCTGTAAAACCATAGCTAGTACCTTGTTTGTTACTGGTATATAAGATCAATTTACTATTTTTTTTATACAATTATTTCTTTATCATAAAGAGTTGATTTAGGAGGTTTTTTCAAAAAATCATTTTAAAGGGATGGGATGATGCCACCACTGGGCAAGCCTTTCCTTTTAAAAGGAAACTTTATTTCATTTTAATTATTAAATATTGGACATTATTGACACGATTATTGAAAAGTCACGAATATGAATTAGCGGTCATTTTTGTCTTACACAGTGCATGTACTAGAAATATTTAATTTATCATGCTGATTACCTAACATACATGTACATGTCTATTTTAAAATCATCATATACTCAACTCACTTAAGTGATAAAATAGATAATAAATAACGTGAAATAAATTTAGTGCGAGACGAATATGAACTAAATTTGCACCGTATGAGACAAAAAAAGAAATAATGGCTTAAAATTGTATACATTTACTATTATAGAAATGAGTTTGTTACCCTTAAATAGGACACTTACTATAATTATTATCTTGATATTCTTAATGCTTTTGATGAAAACGGTTTGTTAATAAATGGTTCAAAAACATTACAAATATATTGGAAGGGTAATTTATTGATCAATTACGGCTATTCCCCGATGCGAACAAATTAATTACAAATATTTGCAGAGGACATTATATTTAATAGGGCAATTATTGTATGCTAAAAGTTTCCTTTTAATGTAGTCAATAAATTTGTTGCCCACTGTTTTCCCTTTAATATAAACCATATCCTGACATACCAACACGATTACACTGTAATTTTGATGATTGAATTACTTTATTCTAAAATATTATCACTCGGAAAGAGTTTTTGCGAATAGATATTTATAGTGTGTAATCATTGCGTGTTAAGAATTAATGTGATATGACGAAACATTAAATTTTCAGAAACATTTTTTGCTGTCAGTATTATTTCTAAAGCATGTGTTTGTTATAATGCCATCACAATGACCTTTTGTCCTTTCATTTATCATTTATAACAAATTCATAAATTATAATTGCGGTAAGATGAAACTAAAACCTAAAAAGTGAAGAACTAATCTTGCAAATTTCTATTTCTTTAAAGAATAACCATATCATGATTTTTTGTGTTGGTAGTAAATTGACGAATGAACTCACTGCAATTTCTCAACATATGAACTTTTAATTAATCTGCATTTTTCAATTCCTCTCTCATCTTGTTACAAAATACACCGATAAAAGAACATTTGAAATATGTTTTTTTTAATTTGGAAAGAGGTCTTCGCAAAGAGTACTTTGAATTAGATTATGTACAGTTTTCTAGCTTAGTCGCCATAAATTTAAAGACAAACGTAAAATAAAAAAAAAATAGTGCAATTTTAGATACACATTACGGTGGTTTGTTGGAACGGATTAAATCATCCGGTGTATCGAAAATATCATATTTTGCAAATCAATTATCACTTTGCTTAATGTCAATAAAACGATTATAGGTTGACTGTTTTATTACATTTCCTCATTTTAAATATTATTTAAAAGTTGGTTGTTCAAAACACTGACAAATTTAAGAGAGTAATTAATTAAGTAGTGTCACAAATATGCTTTAAATCTTCATAGTCAATAAAATGTATTTAAAGCATAATTGTTTTCTGTTATTACGTCAAATACGTTTGTTCTTTTTTTTTTTCATAAGACCCAATCATAAAACATTTCAACATTTGTGTACTTGCCTTTATAATTTAGGTCATGAAAATATTCCCTCTTTTAAGTGCTTTAATAATGAATGTTTCGTTATGCGATATGGTTTAATATCCATTAATATTTATAAAATATTTAAAGGAAGACCAATTATAATGTAATCGAATTACTTTTGCTTATTAAATATGCTTATAATTATCAGCAAATCCCATTTATATCACCAAATCACATTTGAAAATTGATATCTAAATCAAAACAAGTGAAACTATAACATTTGTTAAACGAATTATACGATGTTTTTAATTTATTTATTGAAATTCGATGGTATATTGCGGTACATATTGTCATATTCCAAAAAGACCCAACTGTATACATAAGGTTATAACATGTTTTTGTTTGAGAAATTTCCACGTTCATTACTTCATATAAAAAACTGCATATCATCGATCTATTACCATTGTGTATATTAATTACTTCAAGTCAATGAAAGCATTTTTATGTATATTATATTACATTTCTATTGGTACAGTAAAATTGAATGTCAAATTATAGTTTATACTAGATACACATATCATCAAAGTAATATGCAGATACTACAAAATTATTTAAACAGTATTTTCATAGTTAATTACCCCAAAACCCTTTAATATGGCTATTTATAAAAACAAATAATCGGAAAAACTGTGATAGGGTCTAATCAAAATCTTTTTAAAGCATTAAATTAAAGATAAGTCATGTTGTTGCAATTGTTTGGAGCAATTTCAGTATATGCATGGATCAAAATGTTTCTTAATAAATACAAATCAAAATCATCGGAAATAAAAGCTCCCTTTAATATTCGAATTCAAAGGCGTTGCCTTTCATTTCTTAAAAAGTGATTTTTTCCGTTGACTATCTTAAAAAGTGACTTTTTCTGCATTCTGCCTAGAAATGTTTAGTCAAGTTACACAAACAGGTAGGTAGCGATAACATTTTTCACCGGTAGCTTTACTTTTCATGGCATTGACCCATTGCTAATAAAATCATGGCAAGGATGATTTTAAAACTATGAAACGGTACTTTGACGTAAATGTCACATTGTTTGTTAAAATTGATGTCCACTTCAATGATGCATGTTTGATACATTGTCATGTGTGATACATGAGTTTCACACTTCCCCGGCATACTGCCTACTTATTTCAAGCCAACAAAGCAAAGAAATATGATTTTTTGCTGAAAATGACTCTTTTTTTTCTATATTTGTATCATAAGCTCTTTGTTTGTTCCTTTGCTTTAATTAAATTTGTTTTTTTACTTATTCACCTCCCAACACTCCTCTGTCGAATACATGAATAGATAAACATCAGCTTTTGTTAAAGTATCAAACACATATTTCGACTTAAGTGTTGTTCAGATAGCGCGTTAAGAGAAACAATTATGTAGTGTATTATATGAGTGTAAAATGTTTTATTGTGATTAGTGAATAAGCAAATATACTCCATTTGATCCAAACACAGGATTGTCTTTCAATGTTTTCGCTTCACTTTTTATTGAATAATAATACTGGGAAAGCGCTTGAACACTTTGGTTCATATTTACTTAGATGAATGATTACGTCAGTCCAAGCTACTTCAATCCAAACTATATTGGTTTCGATATTTATATTGATATGAGCAATTGTACCCTTTTTTTGTTTGCTAAAATATAAATATAATGAATTTATAAAACGATTCTGTACACAGATTTGTATTCTGTACACAGATTTTCCAAAAGGCGTGCGAGTATTTTTCATTACTCACCCATTATTTGCCTATAAAGTAAAAGTAATTGTACATGAGACACATTTATAACACAATAAATCAAGGGACGTAACCTGTTGCTACTGAGGCAGTTTGTATCACACACGTATTGGTCTATGCCATATATTTTTGTATATACAATTACATACAATAAAGGTCAATATGGCATAAACTCGGTTAAATATACCGTTATTTTCGTTTACTTTCACCTTATCGTAAATTTCCACTTCATATACTGTTTGTAAATTGCATTTTCTTACATCATACTTATAGTAATAAAAACCATAGGGAACGGGTTTTTATACGTGTTTTGTCTAGGACAAGTACGTTATCTTGCTTTTATAGTCAAGTTTCAGATACAAGAACTTGTATTGTATAGGATAAATAAGTCTTTCTGATATCCTTATTTCGTGATTCATACAAAAAAAAAAAATTCTCATAATATATATATATATACATATATATATATATATATATATATATATATACGAGGGTTGTTCAAAAAGTAATAGGACTGGGAGTCTTGCGTATTCAAATTTCATTCAATTTAAAATATTTTCATATGTACAGCAATCGTAAAATGTTTTCTACAAATCAAACATAAGTTTTTAAATCTATTGTGCTAAACGCGCTTTTCCTTTGCTATTGAATAACCATGGTAACACGCACCCGGCGCAGCACATAAATATAGTTATTGGAGCTAAGTTCTACTTCTCATTTATTCATAAATAACTATTTGTTTTCCCCTGTATTCCATCAATACGTTGAAATATATTTATGTGACATTATGTCCAAATTTGACGTCATTCGGACATGAAATGGCCTATTTATTAAGTTTTGAACAGCAGCGGTCATAGCGTTAGATGTAGAAATATGACATTTGTTAACAAACAGAAAATGTGTGCCATCTTTGAATTTTGCCAACAGATTGACTATAATCATTCAGATACACACAAAATGATTAAATAAACTGAGGACAATTATCCTGCCATCAGGACACTTGTTTTCAGCTGGCACAAGCAATTCAAAAACTGCAAATACAAGATCACTTACGAGAAAGGGCGAGGATGAAAGTTGAAAATTGACGGGACGTTAGTGACGTCAATTGCAAAAGCGCTACAAAAGAATCCACGGTAAACGGTACGCGAACTGTTTATCGTTGTTTGTATCTGCTACGGGTCTACTTATTCAGTTTTAACCAAAGGATTGTAAATAAGACATTTGTTAAGAACACTATTTTATTGTATTTAACTAGATATACGCGTAATCAATGAATTTATGTAATAGTTAACGGTAATAATTAGTAGTGTTTCCGAAAACTTGTTTTAATAAACGATAGACTGTGCTAAGTAGAAAAGGATACTTTTCAATTGAGAAATATCTTTATTGTTCTGTATATAATCATATTGTTTTAAAACATACGATGACATGAGTAAATTAATAAAAATAAATTGCTTTCGCTTTCACATTTTCAGTCCTATTGCGTTCCAACGTTACTAAAAACACGAGAAAACCCGGAGAATGGCCGGCTATCGGGCATTTATTTTTTTTTTAAGCGGTGGAACGAGAATGTGATCGCTTTTTTTCTTGCTTCATCTCCACTTATGAGGCAAAGTAAAAGTTACATGACTCATACACCTAGAGACTACTTTCGGAAAGAATGACGCTTATTACAATTTCGATTAATTTTACGACGTCATGAACGTCAATTATTGTATTGTTAGCGTGCGCCGCGTTTCGAACCCCTTGTCATTTGAAAATTTCACAGAAATTTCATTTGTTTAAATTTTGTTTTGATTTTATCACTGTATATAGAGAACATGTTCCGATATTTGTCTCATGTAAAATTTTGTACGTAAATTTAAAAATGTGAACAGTAGAGCTGCAGTCCTATTACTTTTTGAACAACCCTCGTATATATATATATATATATATATATATATATATATATATATATATATATATATATAATATATATATATATATATATATATATATATATATATATATATATATATATATATATATATATTCAAAGGCATGGTTAGATATTATAATAACTACAAATGTTACCTATTTGATGATCAACATTATTTTTCAACCAAAACCAAAGAATCGAATTTTACTTAACTGCTTAAAGTTAGACGACTGATTAAGTAAATTTTATTTAGTTAGTACAAATAACCAAAGTTAGACTAAGGAGAAATTTGAAAAATGCTGCAATGTGATTGGACACAAATAATGTTGATCATTTATATAGGAAACAATATAGGAAACATTATAAAATGATTTGCATTACATTTTAGTAGGTTTGGTAAATAAGTAACATTGAAGCAATGTTATGTTCAAACGTAATTTAATATCAAGTTACAAAAGCACGTTATGAAATTATTTAATAAAATATCATTTGACAGTAATTTAGCTTGTCATATTTAACATTGGAATCCCTTTGATCAATTGTTTCCCTTTCTTTAATCACCTCCATTTGTTAATTTGATCCTCATATCTAACGAAGACGGAAGCATAGTTAAATATATCAACATGTATATTTTACGTATTGACGGAAATGTACATGTATAAGAAAA
The DNA here is from genome assembly GCF_026571515.1 of Ruditapes philippinarum. Classification (NCBI taxonomy): domain Eukaryota; kingdom Metazoa; phylum Mollusca; class Bivalvia; order Venerida; family Veneridae; genus Ruditapes; species Ruditapes philippinarum. The sequence goes on from NW_026855577.1 coordinate 12,054, forward strand.
TTGTGCTGCATGTAATTCAATGAAGCATTTTCAACCTAAACCAAATTCTCTAAACTAAATAAACTAAACATAGATATTACTTCTTTAAGATATCATACATTTTTTTTATTTGTTCAGCTTTTCTACATTTCATGTCAACAGAATGAAGTAAAAACACTTTTTTGTTTTCCATAAAGCATATTTAATTTGATTAGTTTTTGTAATGAAAGCTTTTAAACTTTATGATAGACTGTTAATTTAATTTACGGGTTTCATTTTGAACACGAACTGGTAATTCGTTTATTCAGGGCAAACTTTGTCCTATGTTGTCTATTTCACAGTTCATTATAGTGCCACGTTTAAGTATTAGTACTTGATATTGCTAAAAATATGTCCATAACTTGATCATATTTCTTAAAAGAGAACATAAATAACAATTTGCTTGAACAGCAATACATTTTTTTCAAAACAAGTTCATAGGGAACGGGTTTTTATACGTGTCTTATCTAGGACAAATGCGTTATCTTGCTTTTATAGTCAAATTTCAGATACAAGAACTTGTATTGTATAGGATAAATAAGTCTTTGTGATATTCAAACAAAATCTTTTTTTCTCATAATATGTATATGTTCAAAGGCATGGTAAATATTATAATAACTACAAATGTATTAAAAAAAAAAAACAAAAAAAAACAGAGTTTAATTTCAGACGACGGTGTAATCCAAAATAATGTTTATTTTATAACTAAATAAGAGAATGGGTACATATTATTGTCTTTACATTTTCTGATACAATTTAGTTTCAACATATTTTATTCATAATCATACACAGTACATAATATACAATAATTCAATATATATATATATATATATATATATAATATAAAAGCGTTTATGATATACTCTCTTTTAAAACCAAAATCTAAGTATAAATTCAGGCTAATCCAAAGCGTGTCATTCCAAACAATCCAAACATATTATAACAGAAACTTGTTAGAATGATCCGTCGATGCTAAATTCATTTTATATACCTTTTAAAACAGGAAATAGTAACATGCGTTTGCAAACCACATGGTTGTTAGTAATGATTTTATAAATGTTCTTATATTTGTAATAATAATTCATATAGACAACGTCATCAATGAATAAACTTTTCTTTACATAAACTACGGCACAGACGTGAAATGAAGTCATTGTAACACAAGACAAAGTGAAATAACACTTTCACGTGACGTCATTTGCGTTATATACAACCATAGCGTGTAACTCTTACATAAGCGCTCTTTAACTGTAGGCGCGTCAAAGAAACATGGCCGTTTTTCAAACCCTGTCAGGGGCAAGCCGTTGTTTCTTCGAGCAAGAAATCTTACAGTCATTGCTCAATAGTGGTTGGGTCCAGGAACGGATTCGAAAGTGTTGTCTGTAAGTTTATTGCTTCCTTCACACTCGAACAAAATAAATTCTGTATAATTCTGTATAAACCAAAGATCATTTGTGAGAATGACAACCAGGCTTGCGTCATGAAGGCGATTTTGTGTGTCGTTCATACATAAAAATATTGTTTTTAATATTTGATACATACGGTGGCACAGAAGTGACGTGTGTGTTTTATGTATCTCGTGCACACGAGATACTATGTCATAAGCAGGAATTACTAAATCGTGCTCACGAGATAATCAAAGCGTTTGCACGAAATAATTAAGTCGTGCACACGAGAAACTGCCGAGCTCACTATTTACTATCCATGCGCATAAGATAATTAAGTAATGCACAAAAGATATTATGTCGTGCACATGAGTTACTAAGTCGTGTGTACGACATTATTAACTGGTGAGAACGAGACACTATGTCGTGCACACGAGTTACTAAGTGATGCACCAAGATAATCAAGTCTAACTAACTAAACTAAACTATTTCATCAACTTACTAACACAAAAAATGTAGACAAGCATTTATCTTTTATTTATTTATTTGACAAGTGTTGGTTGAATTTTGGGGGTTCTTTTTTACGTGATTTAGAAGTACATACATTCGTCATTCAACTGTTTTATGAAAAGAACATCTCTAGTTATTCACATAATTGTTTGTAATACGAAACTAATTACATGAAATGAAGTCCGGAAGATGAAGAACTTGAACATTAAGTGTTTATGTGTTAACAGAAAGAATCAAACGTAATACATGTACTGTACTGTTTAAATATGTAAATCATAACACAGAAATAGTTCTTAACTACATATGTTACACGCATACACATTGTGAGACTATCTAAAATATTCTACATAAAGAAAATAAATACGAACACCTCAAAATGATCGACAGAATACTTTATACATTGTATATTATAAAAAAACAACTTTTTATGTGACAACAATGACATTACTTGTAATCAAACATTTTTATGACATTGCAGTCTGTTGATGTTTCGTGTTCACTGATAAACAACTTGCGTTGTTCTTCAGAAATCAGGATAGAGCATGGTATTAGTACATTATGCAGGTAGAGAGGCAGTATTTTCCTTGTTTCAGGTACAATCAGTCCGGCTTTTTCGCTTTTACCTCGATAACAAACAACAGCACATCCACAGTTGGTAACTGTTATTCCTGCCGGCTTGCCCATCTTTACACTTTTATTTGTAGCTTGCAGCTCTCCCTTGAGGTTAAATTCATACACGGCTTCGTTATCCAAGTCTGATACTAGCATACTCTTATTATTGTTACTCATGGATATATATCGTGGAGAGTTCAGTAGACCTGTATCCACAAGATCAAGGAGAATTTGACCTTTCGTGTCCATCACCAGAACAGAGGGAGGTTCGCAAAAAGTAACAGCAATTTTACCATCGCAATGATCTATTGCCTGGCATCCTTTTCGGACAGATATTTTATGACTTTTCTTTAATCGACTTTGTGTTCTCAGGAACAAGATTTTGCCTTTGATTGGTAAAGTGGCTGCAGCTGATGACGGGGTAATTGTAGTGACTCCAGCGGGAAAAGTTTCCAACTGCACGGTTGATGTGATTTTGCCTTTTCTATGATTTAAAACTTTCAATGAGCTGTTGTGAACATCTGCACACAGAATTTCATCTTCAGATATTACTGCCATCCCCTTTATGAAACAGTCTCTGTCATATTTCGCTTCAATGCTTAGTTTCTGTAAAAAGCTTGTCTTCATGCCAATAATTGGTCTCTTACATTGTTCCGCAAATCTCTTCACGTGTGTGTTAAGATTGCCAAGGCATTCGTTGCTTATTTTCAAATTGTTGATATGTTCAGAGGGCATGAATTTGAATGCGTTTATTTTACTTTTAAATGAAATTTCCTCATTCATTTCTTGACACTTATAAAGTCTTTCTTTTACGATTTTAGATGCCACAAACAAAGAATCGACATTGTCTTTACACTTTTCTAGCTTATTTCGAAATTCTTCAATGTTACTTGCCAATGTCTTGCATTTATCCGGAAGCTTCCGCAGTGTTGTGAAATCGCTAGCACTCATCTCATCAACCTTTTGTAACAGATCTGCTTCCATTTTGTTCAGGTAGTCTTCAATTTCTTTACGGAATCGTTTAATATCGCTGATGGCATTGGTTTTTATTTCTTCAGCTGTTTTCAGACAGCATTCTATTTCTTTTTCATATGATGCAATATTCTTTTGGATACAATCAATTCTGTGTTTGATTCCAAAAAGATCGTCACCGTTTTCATAGTTGCTCGATATATCTGAAACGAGTTGAACCTTGCAAGAGGTATGTTGAAGTACCATACAATCTCCACAACCAACGCTGTCGTGCTCTTGACAATAAAACTTTACTATTTCGTTTACATGAACATCACAGAGCTCAGTGCATGGATCGCTTTCTGCCTGATTTGTCGGCATTTCTTCTTTGGATTTAATTATGTGACTTTTTGTGCTGGCCAACTTCCGGTGTGCCGTAATGCATGATGAGCATATATGTTCATTACAAGTCTCACAATAACCCTCCGCGTGTACTGTTTCATTATCACGCTGACATGGACGACAGAATATAGCAGACATGGAAGACTCTTTACGCCCAGTAACTTCCATTCCTATTGTTTATTTTATTTATTTATTAACCTGTTTTTATTGTCTCTGCAGTATCATTAGAGCAAATACATCCACAAAAATAAAGAGTAGTTAAGATCTTTTTGTTTAGCAAATATGTGCTTTAATTAAGTGTCCCCTTCTTCAAACAGTGAGTAGCAAAGAATGCCGTTCAGCTAAAATAAAATATATATGAGATGGTGTGCTTGAGATTTAACCGCAAACATTGACATATGCTCTTTTGTTAGCAAAGTATTGTGGTGAAATTCTTTTTGTAAATCTCTTGAACAAAATTTCAAGGGATATTCAACCGACACTTGACATATTGACAATGCAACAAAAACACTACCAGGGCTTACTTTTGATTGTTATTTAATTTCCAGTGTCAAGATGTTTCACAAGTATTTTGTCTGGCTGATAGTCTGATACAAAAATAAATTAGAATACAAACTAAAATGCAAAGAGAAGAAGGAAGATATCATATCACATGTATATCATTGTTTTATATAAAGGACCCTTAAAACAAAAGTATATGATTAAGAGACAATTGTTAGTGTAGTGGATGTGTGTCTCAGACGCTTGAAGTTGTTGAAATCCCACCCTGCTTTATATAAAATGGAAATAATGCATTTTTAGAATCCTTGAAAAAAAGTAAAATTGGTTAATTTGACCACTATGTTGGAAATCGCATATGACGGCTCAAATAGATTTTTACTTCTATAGCCAATGGCAAAAATGAATGTTATAATATTTCAATAATGATTTTAGAGAATATAAGATACTTGGTATGTGAAAAAGAAAAAGACATAAATGTGAAATAATTTGTCTTAAAATTAGCAAAATGTAAACAAAATAGTATTTTGACTTCCGTTCAAAATTAACACATTCGCTATAACTGTACTTATTGCCAAAAAGCAACAGAAGAAAACATGGTTCAAGTAGTTGGCCAATGAGTAACATTTGGTTACTTGACATTAAAACGCGTTTGTAAAATAAAAGCATTTCTGAGGCATAATGGACCTTTAAGCCCTTCTCATTTAATCATGTCATATTTTTAATAATAGGAAGTAAATAGGAAGTAAATATCAGCGTTGAATTTGACTTCAGCAATGAAACAAAGCGCATAAATGACTAAATTGTGTGGGTTTATTCTGGAAAATCCTGTTATTTGATAAGGCGTACATGTACCTCTTCTTAGAAATCTTGAAAAAATGATAAGAAAAAATAAATTGTTCACAAATTAAAGAAGTGAGGAGAGATACTGTTTTACAAGTGGTTATCAATGATAATAAGATGCAAATTGAATAAAAATGTTTTGCGGAAATATAAGCAGTTAACAAAACAAAGGTTTTTAGAAGTGTTATTTTTTACCGCAGAACACAATGATCTTTCTGGTAAGTGTGTAGATGTTTCGAGACACTTAAATAATGAGTAATGTAAAGGCCCGAGAGCGTGAGCGTTAAATATTAGCTTACATATTCAAATAAAATGTATAATATAAATATATAAACTTGATTTAAGCCTTTTTGGAAAAAAATCATATTTCAACGTCAATAATAATATTATAGTATAATACTTCCAAGGGGAAATATTACGCATTTAATTAATCAATAATTAAGTAAAACAAACGTATTTGTCTCCCTTAGCAAAACAGGAAATCACCTTTTATTGCCAAAAAATATGATAAACAAGATCAACAAGGAAAGGCGGCGTTCAATGAACGCAACCCCCACATGACCCAGCAACAAGAACCAATGGCAAGGAGCCAAGGGGGACCCCAAACAAAAACAGGACAGGGCAAAGACAGAGCACGGACAGGTTAATCATTAAATGATAATTAATTTGTAACTGATTAGGAATTTAAAGAAAATAAAAATAGGCCCACAAAGGGGAAGGGGACAGGAGACCGGGGGGGAGGGGGTGGGGAGTAATCAAAGAAATAAAAACTAGAGGCAATGGGGAAGATACTTACCGTAGACGAGAAAACAACAAGGGACACAAGCAAAAGTGTCACCAAAACAGTATGAAACAACATAAGACATACATCTGAGGAACACAGTGGGGCGCCGCCTTGGAACGGTCAGCAGCATAATAATGACTGCTGGGGAGTTTAAACCGGTTAATGGTGCACCAAACCTCGCTCTTAGCCCCACCATGTTCCTATAAACGAGACAGTGTAAATAAAAAGAATCCCCGCCAAGTGAAATTCTAACAGTTGTCATGGTTACAAAAGGTTAAATAAGTAAAACACTAAAATGGTCATGTAGAAACATACAAAAGTAATCCCAATGACCATAACAAAAGTACTCAATGTCCTAAAGGAAGACAGAGCAACAAGAAAATCACCTACAAGGGCCCGACAAAGCAAGGCAGAAGACTAACATTAAGACAATTCAGTCTCAAAGGGCTTTACGAACTATCCATCATAGAGTCTCCCACTTGGTCCGTCAGATGCAATCAAAAGAGGAAAGCGTAGTGTCCAACTGTAAAAGGGTTGAACACTAAACATGCAGTATGTCTTAAAATAGTAGGGTCATAACCTCTTTTAATAAAACGTTTAATGATTTTAGTAAAAACAGCAGAAAAATTACCATGACCCAAAATCTTACGAAGTTTGTAAATCACATCGCCATAAAAACCAGGCTGGCTCATCCCTTGTCGCAGAAGAGTTTTTAAATCACTATTGAATTTGGAAATTAAATCAAAGTTACGATTGTAAAATTTTGTAAAATATTTCCGTAATTTATGATAGCGGTAGCCCTGTTTTAGAAGCTTGCTGGTAATAAAAATGTTCCGCTCGTTGAAATCCTTTACGTTGCTACAAGCTCTAGCGAATCTAATTAACTGGGAAACATAAACCCCGTAAGATGTTGCATGGGGTACGTCTCCATCTAAATGTGGATAATTAACTATACAAAAGTCAAAGTCATCTCTTTTATCATAGATTTTCGTGTGAATAGAATTGTTGTTGATAGTAATATGAAGATCCAAAAATGATGTACTAAAATTTGAAGAGTTCGTTTTATTAAGTTGTAGTTCATGCGGATATATGTCAGACACCATTTGATCAAAATAAGGATTATCTAAATTAAAAATATCATCAAGGTATCTGGAAGTATTATTAAATGCGACTATAACATCTTGTTGTTTATCTTCAGAGAGACTCAACATAAAGTCTCTTTCATAGCAGTACAAAAACAAATCGGCGACCAGGGGTGCACAATTAGTACCCATAGGAATTCCTATGATCTGTTTAAATAGGGTATTACCAAACCTGACATAAATGTTGTCTAAAAGAAAAGAGAGTGCTCTACAAACTTCGTCACAGGTCCACATAGTATAATGTTTTACAATACCGTTAGTAAAAAAAGCTTTGTTAGAATTACATGCTAGAAAGGTAACTTTTTCCCCGTGCAAAAGTTTTCTGAATTAGGGAAATTAGTTTATCATTGATTAATTTATGTGGCAAAGTTGTATAAAGTGTAGAAAAATCGTATGTACTGACAGTTGAAGCTTGAAAGTTTATTTTTATAGCCATATTTTATAGAGTTTGGAAAAAAAAAACCAGGTTGGAAATCTTAAAAGAATGTAATTAATAGGTAAAAATTATGTTATACATCACGTACAAAGTTATGTTAACTTGTTGAAGAAAAACGTAAGAATTAATGTTTATATCTAGATGTAGTTTTAATTAGTTTTACATGACTTTTTACCGTTTAATGAGTAAATACTGAATGTAGAGTAGTCATATGACCATTACAGTATCGACGTCACTTGAAACCCAACAAAAAAAGCATGGGGATTACGTATTAATTTGCAAGTCATCATAAACCGAAAGTACAAAATGCATACCTGTTGAAAATAATTCGGATTTGGTTATCAGTGGGCGTTTTTAAATTGGGTATGATTGTCACACATATTTCCAATCATGATTTTTACCGAATTATTAGCTGCATTTATGCCAACCATTATGTTTCTGAGAACTCGACTATACTGTTAATTATGTAAGCTTTTATAAATAATATCTTTAAAGAATTTAGATAAATCCCCTATACTTGGACTCTTGTTTATAAACATACTTTTCATTAGGATGATTTTTGGTAGGCTCAAATTGTATTACTAGTACTAAAATATTTTTCATATTATACGATGTTACTAAAAGTCAAATGTATTTATGAAATTGCAGTCTGCTGATTTCAAATGTTCACTGAAAAACATTTTGTTTTGGTCTTCAGAAATCAGGATAGACGCGGTTTTAGTACATTTGCAGGTAAGAAGGCAGTATTTTTCTTGTACCATATACAACTAGTCCTACTTTATCGCTTTTACCTTGATAACAAACAACAGCACATCCACAATTGGTAACTGTCAAGCCTAATGGCGATCCCATCTTCTCACTTTTTGTTGTATCTTTCAGCACTCCCTTGATGGTAAATTCATGTACAGCTTCGTTACCGATGTCAGATACAAACATGTTTTTATTATCGTCACTGATGGACACATATAATGGCGATTTAAGAACGCTTGTTTCTTTCACTGTATGAAAAATATGTCCGTCCATGTTTATAACCTGAACAGCGGAAGGTTTAGTGAACGACACCGCCATCATACCATTACGATGATCTATGCCCATACATTCTTTCCTGACATCCAGACTGTGACTTTTAGTCAGAACACTTTGTGTAATCACAAACAATATTTTGCCTTCATTCGGTAAAGTTGTTGCTGCATATGAAGAATTTATAGTTGTGACGTCAGCGAGAAGACTTGACAGATTGATGCTACTTTACCCTTTCTATGATCTAAGACTTTTAATGAGCTCTTATCCGCACACATAATTTCAGTTTCCGGTATAATCGTCATTCCTGTTATGAAACAGTTTGTCTCTTTTTTGCCCTGCATGTTAAATTTCTGTACAAATTGTGCCTTTGATCCTATAAGAGTTCTTTTACAGAGTCCAGAAAATCTCTGTATTTGTGTACTCAGATTGCCAAGGCATCTGTTTCGTATTTGTAATGCATTTATATATTTTGATGATTTAAATTAAAAGGCGTTGATTTGACTTTTAGCTGAAATTTCCTCATTTATTTCATGGAATTTCTGCAGTCTTTCCAGTGCGAGTTTAGATGTGACAAATAAACTGTGGTCTTTACACAGTTCAAGTTTATTTTGAAATTCTTCAATTTCAGCAGTCAATGTCTTGCATTGATCTTGAAGCTTTTTCTGTGAAGAGACATTTTTAGCATTCACTTCATCAACTTTTTTGTTAAATATCTGCTTCCATTTTGTTCAAATAGTTGTCAATTTCCTGGCGGATCTGTTTAATTTCTCTGATAGCATCTGTCTTTATTTCCTCAGCGGTTTAAAGACTGCTTTTTATTTCTTCCATGCAGGAGGCAAGATTTTTTTCTAAAATTGTCAATTCTATGTTTGATTTCTATAAGTTCGTCACCGTCGCCATAGTTACTGGATACGTTTGACACGGGTTGAACCGTGCAAGAAGCATGATTTAGAACAATGCAATCTCCACATCCAACGCTATCGTGATCTTTACAGTAAAACTTTACTATTCTTTGTCCCGACAAACTTCCTATGTGCCTTGATACATGATGCACATATAAACTCATTACAGAACTTACAACACATCTCTGATTGCACAGCATCGCTGTCTCTCTGATATGACTGGCATTGGACAATCGATTCGTCATTGTCGGATGCTTCCAATTCTTTTCTACCGGGAACGTCCATTGAAATATTTGCAACGTGTATCCAGTACATCCGCCTTTGAAATATGTATGATGTAATCCCTATCTATTCCTAACCACTCGACAAGAGCCGTTTAATGATAATTATATAACTTATTATCAGGTCTTTACGTTTTTCTAGAAAATAGCAATGTTTATGCCATAATTATTACTGAGTTTGATTTTAAATGAAAGTAGTTTTAACACTGCCAGGCCATAAAGGAAATTAATTAAAGGAAAAGGAATTATGGGAAAATAAATTAAACAGCTGACATTTAAATATATTTTTGTGATACAAATAGAGGTTAAAATGCCCACGGAGAATATTGAGCTCGCTGTAAGGTTAAACTTTTCGAACTAGTAAAATATGTAGCAAAATATTGTACTTATTGTTTAAATATTTATTAAAATTTCGTTTTAAAGTTACCAGTAGTTAAATGGTTTTAATTCGACTGATGTTTTCTCTCATCTAATGTCTCCTTAAACTTTGTCACACACATGTTAGGACATCTTAAACAGACCTTGAAGGGATACTCAGGTAAATGAATGGAAATATCAAATTAATTATATTTACTCAAATCACGCTCAAATTAAGTTTTTAGAAGTCCCAGCATGTTTTTTCTGTGTAAATACTATATAATGTGAGTTTGAAATGTAAATAAATCTACATACGTTGAACGAAATAAAGACGCATACAGAATCAACGAGTAGTTTTAAAACAAGTCAATTGACAATAAAAAAAACCCATAGATTTCTCGATTTCATTGTCACATCCGTGTTATTTTTGCCGTGTGGCGGCTGTAAAAGGTCTCCCCGTATATTTAATCAATGATGTTATATTTTCGATCCTTGAAGATCGTTCAGCACAACATTATTGTTGTGTATATATGTTATGTGGTACTTTTAGTTTCTTCTATTTGGCCTTTTTCAACTTGGGTGGTTCCAGTATTCCAACTTAAATACTGTATAATCATCACCCTTAGGATATGTTGCCTGCTTTTTAAATTTGTCTTTTGACGTCTTATCTGTGACATGCAGGATTTATAACCTCAGATCCCCTTTCAAAATTCCATTTTATTTAGTTCCGCCCATTGTTTTCTCGTTTAGGACACAAGTATTATTTTACTTGGGGACCATACGCCGCTTTTCATGAATGGCACTACTGTGTCACATTGAAGGTTCCATGATAACCGCCGTATGAACACATCTGCGGATGTTTGTAAATTCAAAATTGCACCATTTTCGTGTTAAATGTTAAATTCTGCTTAAGCTGGTGCTAGGGGGCGTGGACGGTAACTTGCACTTTCCATTACTGTCCATGAACAGGCTCAATCAAACCGAGCCTGCAACATTTACAATTTTGTCGTGTTGGGCTTTCTTTAGGGATTCTGTATTTCTCGACATTTAGAAGTTAAAAAGCAGATAATGTTGATATTGTAAAACGTTGTAACGAGCTTAATGCAAAAGACAATAAGTAAGGTTCTATACTAAATTATATAAATTAAAGTACTTAGTATTTTTTTTAAAATTTCATTAATGCAAGAGACAATATAAAAGGTGTCTAAACTAAATTAAAGTAAATATATAAATTAGACAAAGTATTTTCTATAAAATTCCATTAATGCAAGAGAAAATAAAGTAAGGATCTAGACTATATCATAGAAGAATTTTATAAATTTAAAGTAAATATTAAATATAAAACTGTATAAATGCCAGAGACAATAAAATACGCAAATCCATGATACGGTAATTTTTTTTAGGAATGTTTTTGGTATTGTAAGATATTGTAGTGAATGCAACATGTATGCAACATGTATGGATTTCAATAACAATTTCATAACGAAAATGCTCCCTAGAGTTAACCTGCAATATGTGATATGTTCAATAATATTTTACAGCATAAATATAAACTAAAATAGAAAAAAAGAAAGCTAAATAAATATATTGAAAATGAGTACAAGCGTACTGAACTCAAAGTAATACATACACTATTAACATTATCGTGACATGTTAAACTGTATGATAATTGGAACCAAAAAATACATGTAAATGAATGAATGAATGAATGAATCACTTAATCAATTAATGAATTAATTATTAATTAATTAATTAATTAATAAACAAATAAATATTAATGAAATAAAATGAAACATATAAATAAAAATAACAATGGTAACAATAATTTTACGTAAAACAGTTGAGTTCTAAATTGTGCAAATAATAAACTACTTTAATGTGTAGTAATGTCCGAATCCGTCTGCACAATCAAAACAATACATTTATTCAAGGTTATTTCTCACAAGAAAAAGCGATATAAAAGCAAGAAATAGTTATATTAAATCGACATTTCTGATGATATAAGGTTATATCTAGATCGATGACGAAAGTGATGAGAACATGATACTGCCTTGTCATTTGCAGATATTTGAAAGAAATTTTATTGAGTTAAAATAATGGGAGAAAACCGGCGTTCTTCTATCATCAGTATCTTATCTGATGATCGCATCATATGACCCAGTGAATTTGTATTAAGATGTCTATTTTATTTAATGTTTTCATATGTTATCTCATACAATACTGAATACTAAATGTCAATTAAAATCAAAAGTTATTATAATTTTCAATTTGTAATAAATTATTATAATTCTTGGGAAAAGGAGTTAAGGTGTAATCTGAAATGTTTGCATAAAAGTTATTCGCCAATACCTTCATCGTATCATAAATTTCGAAAACATGTTTCCAGTATATAAGACATATATTTTTTTTTATTTTATGCGTATTTTGATGCTATAAGATATATTCAAATCGATCACTACGATAACAAACATTGGTTTGCTTGTCTCCCAGCTATTAAGAAGAATAAGACTTTATGGGTAAAAATAAAAACTCGTGAAACGGTTTTATCAACTGAATTATTTCATTATCTCATTTTAGGGCGGAATCTATTGCTTTCTTAATGTTAACTCTTTTCGTGACATATAACACGGCGTTGTATATGACAAACAAATAGAACAACTATGAGGATTTTTTTCTAGATATTGACCCTACTACTTATAATTTCAACGGCGCTCTGTCTGTCGTTAATAGAAAAAATGCAAGGTTCTTGTTTATTGTGAATCAACATTTCATGAGGAGCTCTTGCAGATATTAACTCAACATATTATATTTTTTGAAATGTTTCTTGTCGATTTTTTATCTATTTTCTCTCTCAAACTTATCCCCTAGCATCCTTTTTGAAAGGATGAATGGGTATGCAAAAGAACGAGAGATATTTTAACCGAGGTGTTTGGATAGCGCCTTTGCTGTACTGCATATCATGAATATCAAATTCTGTATTGTGATTATTGAATGAAATGATACACCACTTTCTAACCATTGACAGGATTTTCTTTTGATATTTTTGCTTCGGCTTATTGTGTTATAATACTGGGAAAAATTCTTTATAAAAAAATATTTCCTAAACGTTTAGTTCCGAGCTGCTATCATTTTTAATTAAAATCAAGTCTATTGATAACGCTTTATGAGTATAAATGTGATATATTTTACAGTTGGTTTCTTGGAAGGGCATTTGACAATTAAAATAATGTCATTATTGAAAAAGAAATTATTTATTTATATAATTTATTTGTAAAACGACTCTGCAAGATGTCAAAGGAAGTGAGAACATTTTACATTATTATGTTAATTATAATTAGGGTGTGAATACGATTTTACACAAGTTTGAACCTAACTACCTGACTTACAACCCAAACACTTCTGCAAATAGTGTTTAGCGGTCACGCTTTGTTTTAACTATTGTTAATTCCGTTTTGAAACTGTCTAAACATCGTCAATGTATGAGATATTATGTGATCTTAGCTTGGAATTGTTATTTTATATGCATAACATGCTGTTTGTATTGTTAAAAATCTGAAATATCTCCGATATGTGCACGCAGTCACAATTATGTTGCTCTTAAAATGGCTATTCTCGTAAAAATACATAGATGTTCGCCATTGTTTAAGAAATACATATTCATGTCAATATATTTCAAATAAAGTAAACAATCCAATGTCAATGTTGCTTATTTCCCTTTGAAAATATATTTGTATAATGATCATTTCTATATTGACATTCAATGCATTTTAAAATTATATGTTTAACCAACTTATGTAAAAACGGAACAATTACATTAGCGTCTCCGGAAGTAATTATTTCTAGATACAAGTGGCGGTATTGCTTGTTCATATACTTCTTATTTAACCAGGAACATTAGCACGAAGACAATTTGCCCACAAGATAACAATTTTTATTCGGATGAAAACTATCAAATATGCGATTATTAATATTATCTATTATTCTTCGTGTTTGTTCTTTTATTGGGAACCTAATTTAGAGCCTGTGGCCCGGTTAATTATGCACTTTTACATACTAGTAATGAAGTATCTTTAAGTAAATGGAAACTGTAGTGTAACTTTATATGAGTTAATAAAACTTGTAATTATATCACTCGCAGTTAGTAAATGTGTTGTTTTTTTTTTGTTTTTTTTTCATTTCCTTTTTCATTTGTAAAACAGTCATTTGTATTATATAGACAACATAAAAAGAACTGTCTGGAAATGTTTGACCGTACCACACTATTGTAATATCGATGTCAGAATTATCCTAATATTGTCATGCCAAGCACGTGGCTGCAATCACATTACTTAAAGTATGACGCGAGTATGATTGAATAATCTGACAATGAAGTTGTCATTCTATTCTTTACTTCATTTTCAATTTAACAATTTATTTGATTAGTTGGTCAACACAAAATAACCGTATTTGTAAATATCAATTTTACTTACATCATTTATAGAGCGTTTGCACCCATGTGTTTCAAGAACACCGATTTGAAAATAGAAATTTCTTAGTAATGTTTTCTTGTCTTTAATTAAAGGTCCAACGTTTGAGTTTTTTTCACCACTTATGAAATACTATTTTATGACGCACACCTGATGCACCAATTAAAGATTGACCATTCAATGGATAAAAGAAACGCAAATACGATCATTTATGCAATTTTAAGTGGAACATTTTACATAATAAACACTGACGTGTCTGAGTATTATTTACACTTGTTAAATTTCTGTACAAATTGTGCCTTTGATCCTATAAGAGTTCTTTTACAGAGTCCAGAAAATCTCTGTATTTGTGTACTCAGATTGCCAAGGCATCTGTTTCGTATTTGTAATGCATTTATATATTTTGATGATTTAAATTAAAAGGCGTTGATTTGACTTTTAGCTGAAATTTCCTCATTTATTTCATGGAATTTCTGCAGTCCTTCCAGTGCAAGTTTAAATGTGACAAATAAACTGTGGTCTTTACACAGTTCAAGTTTATTTTGAAATTCTTCAATTTCAGCAGTCAATGTCTTGCATTGATATTGAAGCTTTGTCTGTGAAGAGACATTTTTAGCATTCACTTCATCAACTTTTTTGTTAAATATCTGCTTCCATTTTGTTCAAATAGTTGTCAATTTCCTGGCGGATCTGTTTAATTTCTCTGATAGCATCTGTCTTTATTTCCTCAGCGGTTTAAAGACTGCTTTTTATTTCTTCCATGCAGGAAGCAAGATTTTTTCTAAGATTGTCAATTCTATGTTTGATTTCTATAAGTTCGTTACCGTCGCCATAGTTACTGGATACGTTTGACACGGGTTGAACCGTGCAAGAAGCATGATTTAGAACAATGCAATCTCCACATCCAACGCTATCGTGATCTTTACAGTAAAACTTTACTATCTCGTTCTCATGGACGTCGCAGAATTCCTTGAAATCGTCGGTTTGATCAAAACTTTTTGACAAATTGTCTTTGTGATTCTTTGTCCCGACAAACTTCCTATGTGCCTTGATACATGATGCACATATAAACTCATTACAGAACTTACAACACATCTCTGATTGCACAGCATCGCTGTCTCCCTGATATGACTGGCATTGAACAATCGATTCGTCATTGTCGGATGCTTCCAATTCTTTTCTACCGGGAACGTCCATTGAAATATTTGCAACGTGTATCCAGTACATCCGCCTTTGAAATATGTATGATGTAATCCCTATCTATTCCTAACCACTCGACAAGAGCCGTTTAATGATAATTATATAACTTATTATCAGGTCTTTACGTTTTTCTAGAAAATAGCAATGTTTATGCCATAATTATTACTGAGTTTGATTTTAAATGAAAGTAGTTTTAACACTGCCAGGCCATAAAGGAAAATTCTAATGGGAAAATAAATTAAACAGCTGACATTTAAATATATTTTTGTGATACAAATAGAGGTTAAAATGCCCACGGAGAATATTGAGCTCGCTGTAAGGTTAAACTTTTCGAACTAGTAAAATATGTAGCAAAATATTGTACTTATTGTTTAAATATTTATTAAAATTTCGTTTTAAAGTTACCAGTAGTTAAATGGTTTTAATTCGACTGATGTTTTCTCTCATCTAATGTCTCCTTAAACTTTGTCACACACATGTTAGGGCATCTTAAACAGACCTTGAAGGGATACTCAGGTAAATGAATGGAAAATATCAAATTAATTATATTTACTCAAATCACGCTCAAATTAAGTTTTTAGAAGTCCCAGCATGTTTTTTCTGTGTAAATACTATATAATGTGAGTTTGAAATGTAAATAAATCTACATACGTTGAACGAAATAAAGACGCATACAGAATCAACGAGTAGTTTTAAAACAAGTCAATTGACAATAAAAAACCCATAGATTTCTCGATTTCATTGTCACATCCGTGTTATTTTTGCCGTGTGGCGGCTGTAAAAGGTCTCCCCGTATATTTAATCAATGATGTTATATTTTCGATCCTTGAAGATCGTTCAGCACAACATTATTGTTGTGTATATATGTTATGTGGTACTTTTTGTTTCTTCTATTTGGCCTTTTTCAACTTGGGTGGTTCAAGTATTCCAACTTAAATACTGTATAAATCATCACCCTTAGGATATGTTGCCTGCTTTTTAAAATTTGTCTTTTGACGTCTTATCTGTGACATGCAGGATTTATAACCTCAGATCCCCTTTCAAAATTCCATTTTATTTAGTTCCGCCCATTGTTTTCTCGTTTAGGACACAAGTATTATTTTTACTTGGGGACCATACGCCGCTTTCATGAATGGCACTACTGTGTCACATTGAAGGTTCCATGATAACCGCCGTATGAACACATCTGCGGATGTTTGTAAATTCAAAATTGCACCATTTTCGTGTTAAATGTTAAATTCTGCTTAAGCTGGTGATAGGGGGCGTGGACGGTAACTTGCACTTTCCATTACTGTCCATGAACAGGCTCAATCAAACCGAGCCTGCAACATTTACAATTTTGTCGTGTTGTGCTTTCTTTAGGGATTCTGTATTTCTCGACATTTAGAAGTTAAAAAGCAGATTATGTTGATATTGTAAAACGTTGTAACGAGCTTAATGCAAAAGACAATAAGTAAGGTTCTATACTAAATTATATAAATTAAAGTACTTAGTATTTTCTTTAAAATTTCATTAATGCAAGAGACAATATATAAGGTGTCTAAACTAAATTAAAGTAAATATATAAATTAGACAAAGTATTTTCTATAAAATTCCATTAATGCAAGAGAAAATAAAGTAAGGATCTAGACTATATCATAGAAGAATTTTATAAATTTAAAGTAAATATTTATTATAAAACTGTATAAATGCCAGAGACAATAAAATACGCAAATCCATGATACGGTAATTCTTTTTAGGAATGTTTTTGGTATTGTAAGATATTGTAGTGAATGCAACATGTATGCAACATGTATGAATTTCAATAACAATTTCTTAACGAAAATGCTTCCTAGAGTTAACCTGCAATATGTGATATGTTCAATAATATTTTACAGCATAAATATATACTAAAATAGAAAAAAAGAAAGCTAAATAAATATATTGAAAATGAGTGCAAGCGTACTGAACTCGAAGTAATACATACACTATTAACAAAAGGTGTCTATTTTATTTAATGTTTTCATATGTTATCTCATACAATACTGAATACTAAATGTCAATTAAAATCAAAAGTTATTATAATTTTCAATTTGTAATACAATTATTATTATTATTTGGGAAAAGGAGCTAGGAAGTAATCTGATATGTTTGCATAAAAGTTATTCGCCAATACCTTCATCGTATCAGAAATTTCGAAAACATATTTCCAGTATATAAGACATATATTTTTTTTTATTTTATGCGTATTTTGATGCTATAAGATATATTCAAATCGATCACTACGATAACAAACATTGGTTTGCTTGTCTCCCAGCTATTAAGAAGAATAAGACTTTATGGGTAAAAATAAAAACTCGTGAAACGGTTTTATCAACTGAATTATTTTATTATCTCATTTTACTGCGGAATCAATTGCTTTCTTGATGTTAACTATTTTCGTGACATATAACACTGCGTTGTAAATGACAAACACATAGAACATTTATGAGGTTTTTTGTAGATATTGACCCTACTACTTATAATTTCAACGGCGTTCTGCCTGTCATTAATAGAAAAAATGCAAGGGTTCTTGTATATTGTGACTCAACATTTCATGAGGAGCTCTTGAAGATATTGACTTAACATATTATATTTTTTGAAATGTTTCTTGTCGATTTTTTATCTATTTTCTCTCTCAAACTTATCCCCTAGCATCCTTTTTGAAAGGATGAATGGGTATGCAAAAGAACAAGAGATATTTTAACCGAGGAGTTTGGATAACGCCTTTGCTGTACTGCATTTCATGAACATCAAATTCTGTATTGTGATTATTGAATGAAATGATACACCACTTTCTAACCATTGACAGGATTTTCTTTTGATATTTTTGCTTCGGTTTATTGTGTTATAATACTGGGAAAAATTCTTTATAAAAAAATATTTCCTAAACGTTTAGTTCCGAGCTGCTATCATTTTTAATTAAAATCAAGTCTATTGATAACGCTTTATGAGTATAAATGTGATATCTTTTACAGTTGGTTTCTTGGAAGGGCATTTGACAATAAGATAATGTCATTATTGAAAAAGAAATTATTTATTTATATAATTTATTTGTAAAACGACTCTGCAAGATGTCAAAGGAAGTGAGAACATTTTACATTATTATGTTAATTATAATTAGGGTGTGAATACGATTTTACACAAGTTTTGAACCTAACTACCTGACTTACAACCCAAACACTTCTGCAAATAGTGTTTAGCGGTCACGCTTTGTTTTAACTATTGTTAATTCCGTTTTGAAACTGTCTAAACATCGTCAATGTATGAGATATTATGTGATCTTAGCTTGGAATTGTTATTTTATATGCATAACATGCTGTTTGTATTGTTAAAAATCTGAAATCTCTCCGACATGTGCACGCAGTCACAATTATGTTGCTCTTAAAATGGCTATTCTCGTAAAAAATACACAGATGTTCGCCATTGTTTAAGAAATACATATTCATGTCAATATATTTCAAATAAAGTAAACAATCCAATGTCAATGTTGCTTATTTCCCTTTGAAAATATATATGTATAATGATCATTTCTATATTGACATTCAATGCATTTTAAAATTATATGTTTAACCAACTTATGTAAAAACGGAACAATTACATTAGCGTCTCCGGAAGTAATTATTTCTAGATACAAGTGGCGGTATTGCTTGTTCATATACTTCTTATTTAACAAGGAACCGTAGCACGAAGACAATTTGCCCACAAGATAACAATTTTTATTCGGATGAAAACTATCAAATATGCGATTATTAATATTATCTATTATTCTTCGTGTTTGTTCTTTTATTGGGAACCTAATTTAGAGCCTGTGGCCCGGTTAATTATGCACTTTTACATACTGGTAATGAAGTATCTTTAAGTAAATGGAAACTATAGTGTAACTTTATATGAGTTAATAAAACTTGTAATTATATCACTCGCAGTTAGTAAATGTGTTGTTTTTTGTTGTTGTTTTTTCATTTCCTTTTTCATTTGTAAAACAGTCATTTGTATTATATAGACAACATAAAAAGAACTGTCTGGAAATGTTTGACCGTACCACACTATTGTAATATCGATGTCAGAATTATCCTAATATTGTCATGCCAAGCACGTGGCTGCAACCACATTACTTAAAGTATGACGCGAGTATGATGGAATAATCTGACAATGAAGTTGTCATTCTATTCTTTACTTCATTTTCAATTTAACAATTTATTTGATTAGTTGGTCAACACAAAATAACCGTATTTGTAAATATCAATTTTACTTACATCATTTATAGAGCGTTTGCACCCATGTGTTTCAAGAACACCGATTTGAAAATAGAAATTTCTTAGTAATGTTTTCTTGTCTTTAATTAAAGGTCCAACGTTTGAGTTTTTTTCACCACTTATGAAATACTATTTTATGATGCACACCTGATGCACCAATTAAAGATTGACCATTCAATGGATAAAAGAAACGCAAATACGATCATTTATGCAATTTTAAGTGGAACATTTTACATAATCAACACTGACGTGTCAGATTGTTTTTTACACTTATCGTATAAATGTTCGCGTTGCTTTGTGTTTTGTTTCGGTTTTAAATATCATATTTTTATCCGAAATATGTTTTTTGTCAAGCTCAGGTACATGTAAATACATACTCAACATCATTTTACGAAGAATTTTAAACCTCTTTAGAACATGTAATAGCCAATTTAAAAGCACGAGCACAGCCAACATTGAACTGCTCTGAACTGTCACCAAATCTCACTCCAGAAATTGTCTTAGGGCATATCAAATCATTAAAAAAGCAATAAAGCTCTCTCGTTCGATATGATCTGCAATGTGCATATAAAATACGGTGGCCATAAGTTATTAACTACAATAACAGAGTTATTTAATCTTATAATACAGACAGGAAAACTCTCCCAAAATGTAAAATGGGTATGATTATACTTGTATTCAAAAACAATGGAAAGCCAAGAACACAACCTATAAATTACAGACCGATAACACTCCTGCCTTGGATTTATTAACTCTTTGGAAAAAAAATTAGGTATAACTAGTAAAATTTGGAGACTTGTAGTTGACGCACACAGAAATATATATAGTTGTGTCGCTACTAGAGGCCTTCAGTCTACGTTCTTACCAGTAAGACAAGGCATTAGACTAGGCATTAGACAAGGATGGACGATCTCTACTTGACTATTTAAATTGTTTATAGATGATTTGATATACGAAGAAGAAAATAGTGAATTAGGATTAAATATCCTTCATCTTTCTGTAGGGGCGACAACTCTTGCAGACTACATAGCCCTTTCAGCTACTAACCCCACCGGCCTTCAAGAAATGCTTAATATTATACATTAATATACATGTAGATACAGGTACAACATAAACCCACTGAAAAGTAACATTTTAGTATTTGGTAAAAAAACGAAAAACGCATCAGGTTCAACTATTAATAGGAGGTTGTCCTATTGATCAGGTTCATCGGTGTTAAACATGTAGGAATCTTCCTGAATGATAAACTAAATGACAAAACAAGGTCGAACGTGCATGCGAAAAAGCAAAAGCATCCCTTTTTTCTCTACTATCACTTAAAATAGACTCGGTTTCGCTTATTTCAAAAATGTATATACCTAGATTATTGTATGGATGCGAATCGTGGTCTAACCTTAATAACGGACTATAAACGACTTTATAGATTTGTTAGACTAGCTGCAAAAAAGATACAAGGGTTCTCTGTGCTAACACGAACGGATATGTGTCTTAGCATTTTAGGCTGGAAAAATATTGAATCTGAAATAGAGCTTAGGAAACTAGGGTTTTTAAGACAATTATGTGACACGCCAAACACAGTTTAACAAAACATGTGTTCAACGTGAGATTATCAATTTATGTATTACCACAGAAAAAAATCAGCGTGGTTTGGTCCCAGATACTGCAACTATTCTTAGAAAATATGGTATCTCAGTGTACTCAATAAAGTAGTGGTGTTTTTCCGTCAAAATAGTCATGGAAAATATTATGCAAAATAAAAATAAATATTTTTGAAACAAAAAAATGGACGCTGAGGATGATTAATGATGATGACTTTAATAGATTTTGTTTTTTACATACAAACATAGAGAGGTCAATTCTATGGGAATGTTCTTATAAATGTAAATACTCGTGTACTCAAATTATCTATATCTATTCGATAATTCTTTTGAGTTTTAGTATAAAATTCAGATTTCGAAGTAAATGTTATTTTCACTTTATATTTTCATGTTGCATTTGATCTGTACTTAACCAATATGTTATGCCTGTTATTACCACCAATGTTTCATATTTATGCAAAACTGTTTATATGTTTATTTGTTATTTTTCACTTTATAACATTGGTCATTTAAATGTGGATATAAAGAGTGTATATAGATGGTCATGTTCAATTTGTGAGTTAATTGATTTAAAAAACTGTACCTAATTTTATGAACATTTAATATCATTTTTGATACAGCAGAAACATGTTATCACTGCGTTTTTATAGGTTTGATTACAAAGTGTGATTTACCACCAACGTTATAGTAATGTACAAACATAATGTTTCTAGTTTGATCTTTATCAAAGTACTAAAGCCTGATACACACAGAACATTACTCTTGTAACATTTAACATGCAATTCACTTTTATCAATGTCCTTCCAAAAACGTTTATATTTATTTTCAAAATTGTCTGTTTGTTTACTTTGTTCTCTATATCTTACGAAGATGGAATCATAATCAAATATACATTTTACTCTATGTAACTAAATGGATAGAAATATATATGTATGTGAAAAAATAGTAATTTAATTATTCAGAAGAATTTTCAACAGCAACCAACATTAGTCAAGTTTCCCTTGGGAAACTAAAGTTATATATTTCATTTATTTCTACAATCGTGCCAGTAAACTGAAGTAAAAGCCCTGTTTTGTTTTCCAATATAGCATATTGCATTTGATTAATTTTGGTAATAAAAGCTCCTAACTTTGCGACAGATTGTTAATTGTATTTACTGATTTCCTTTCAAACACAAATTGGTAATTCTAATCTGAAACTTGATTATCTTTCTTTAAGGAGAACATAAACATCAATTAGCACTTATAAAAATCATTATTAAAAAATTTTAAGGGAGGGTTATTTTTTATATATTTCTTATCTAGGGCAAATACCTTATCTTTTCTTTGTCAACTTTTCATGTAAAGTTACTAAAAGTACGCAATACTATGTTGATGCTAAAATCAAATTAATGGATATAAACCATGCATGTTAAGTTGATGCGAACGAGATTGTCCAGATACTGTGGTGTAAGATAGCAAAATAGAGAGTAAGAAAAATTCGAAAAATATGTTGTCTCATATATGCCAAACAAAAGTGCCACTTTTCTTTTATTTTATAAAGTATATATGTTATGAAGTATAAGAAGCTGGGTCATATGGCGGCTGATTTCTGCCAGTTTGTGTCTTCGTGTCTTCGCCTCTTAAAAGTCGAAGGCAAGACACGAAGCCACGCTAATATGCTTATTTATCGTGTCTTCGCCTTCGAATTTTGAGTGCGCCGACACGAAATCAGACACGAAAGATTTTAGGCGAAATAATGATATTTTAATAGGAGAAGACACGAGATCATTTTCTGTGAAAGGATAGAAATCTTTGTATCGGCGCTCTTTATTTGTCCTGTCGCCGTATCTTTGCCTCAATATGCAAATGTCGAAGACACGATAAATTGCAAATTTATCAAGTCTTCGTGACGGCATGCTATTGCCTTGAAAGACAAAGACAGGATAAACTGTGCAATTATCGTGCCTTTGCCTTTTTATAAGAAACCGCCAACATGATAATTCTTCAGAAGTACATCTTGCGTATTCGCCTATTAAAATATTGTTATTTCGCCAAATATGTAACGTGTTTCATTAAATTGCGCCCATTTTGTGCCCTACGTGCAAAAGTCGTGGGCTTCGAAGTTTGAGGGGCGAAGACACGACACGGCAGAAATCAGCCACCAAAGGGTCAGAATTCGGACGACTGTGTAAGGTTAATATTATGTTTTTTTTTTAAATGACAGATAAGTGTGCATGTTAGTACTTTTTTTCATTTTCCCTTTTTCTTATTAAAGTCGCAATCCTACTGAATGTTTATGAATATAATTATTTAACAAAAACCTTTGTTTTAAAAGTAATCAAATGTTTACTTTGCAAAACACGATATTCGAACCAGACCAAAAAACTAATCGTACTAATACAGGACATGATAAAAAGTCAAAACACTAAAAAACATTTTTGTTATGGTTTATATATAATGATACTAATTTATTTCAAAGTTTATATGCACGGAATGGACAATGAACTGACAATTTATTATACTCGGCTTAAAATATACTTAAACATATTAACGGTATACAAATCTTTGGGATAACTAGGAAAGCAATATCGATAAAAAAACAGTGAATTATTCCATTATCAATACACTCAGGAAAAATGTTTGTAAATTCTTAATTATTGAAAATCAGGAAATGAAATATGATAAGAGGATTTTCCCATTATTCACGAGAAGAGACTTTCTAGAGACTGCAGTATTATGAACTGGAAAAATTATTATTTATAATAAATTTATGATTTTATACTAAAATCTGATAATTAAGTGTTTATTTGTTAAAAGCATCCTCTTGTTTTTTGAGCAGTTATTTAAAGAAAAAAAACGTGCTAAAAGCAGATTTGTTGAAAACCATTCTTACAATTAGATATATATTTCCGTTTGTAAAACCATATATTTATATCCACATCGTCATTCCCTGATTCTTTTTATTAATTTGATTGTGTTATGACCCACATAAAAAATTATATTACGTTTTTCTTTAACGTCAAAATCATGTCATTTTGTCAACAATTCGTGGAAATAATACAAGGTGATTGTTTTTAATCAATTGTGCATCGAAAACAATAGGGTTTTATGTCAACGAAAATCGTCAAATTTTGACGTGCATCTGTTCACAAAGATTAAAATCTAAAAGAAATTAATGACACATTTCAGTAACGATCATGACAACATTTTGCAGGGTCAGTTTTAATAGTCGAAGACGGCTGTTCATTTAGCATTTTAAAGCAGCTGATTGATAATGCGGAGGTAATAAAATCTCCGGTTTGACATAATGTTTTTTATGTTCATGTCCAATAAAGTAATCGAATTCGAGTGTCATGTATTACAAAGTATTATTTCAGATACTTTAAAATTAGTTGTCTTTCGCATCTGCTAGTTGAAAACAATAATGTTTTAATAATATCAAGTTATTTGCTGCAAACAACACACGTTAGCTCACGACCTTGGATATATGGCGGGCATTTCAATGTACCACATATTCCTTCTACAAGGTAAATAACCCGTCCATCTGTGTTGGCTACTCCGCCAGCAAGCATTTCAGCATCACTATCCAGACATATATATTCAGAGGCAGACTTATGACCATGAGCACCAGAAACAAGATATCCGCTAAAGTATTGAAATTCAGAATAAATTAACTGCAATAAGGTATCTTCTTAACAGATTTTTAAGATAATTCATAATAAATATCACATTATTCTTTAAAAATAGTTTACAAGCCAGCTGAATAGTTCAATCTCATTCCTACCAAATAATTGTTTCAAATTAAGAAATATAGGCCTGTCCCAAATTATGCAAACGTTTAAATTAAAAATAAAAGTAATCTTAAATGTTTTTAACATCAATGGTAGTACTGCTTTTTGTTCTTGTTATCAAAACATAACTCGTAAGTTGAACATTTTCTTCAAAAGAACATGTTAATCGTATTTTTGTATTAAATGTTCTAAACGTAAGTAATACCTGTACTCTTTTGTCCAACCAGAAAAACACTCAAGACGTCCAGGGAACATTGCTACACTTGAACGCAAAGATCTGCAGAATGAACATGGAGCATCCTCGTCATGTAAATTTTGTTTGAAGTATTTACTGCCCCCATTGTAATGGTACTCACTGAACTGATATTCTGCTCCGTATATCTAAAGTAACAGGAAACATCTTTCTTAAATTATTATTTCATCAATTATCGTTCTTGTGAGATACCCTTCTAAAAGCTTTCGTCCCATTGATCTTTGTTCTTATATTATCAGTCAAGTCATCCCATATGACTGGATATTTAACGGAGTTGCGTTCCAAGATTACCCTTTCTTGCTTAATCTTTATTGAAATATTTTACAGACATAAAAATGTGTTATTTAGATAAACGATTGCCTTAACAGTGGTAGCAGTTTCAAAGTAAATTGGTCAACACTTACTCGTGCACCCGATGCAATATTGTCTTCGTAGTATCCCCATTGTGGTTGTTCCGAGAGACACAACCAGTTCGCTGCACCCCCAGTAGCTATGTTATCTGATCCCGCAACGTAACCTGAGTTATTAAATAAGTAAACAATTTTCGTTCCTATGATATTTTGTTCACAAAAAATGACTACAAATTTTCAATATAGAAAGAAACGTTACTTGTTTCAAGTTTTCACGCATTCATTTGATACTTACTTCGGAATGGAATCTTATTTTATAGCAGTATCTAAAATGAAATAAAAGAAAATAAAGTTTCATTTTAATAAGATAATATTTTGAGTCGAATAAATAAAAGGAATAAATAACCTTTGTAGACTAGCTCATTATCTGTCGGACAGGATGTACGTCCCCATCTGATATACGATGATCCAGAATCTGTTTAATGAATAAATACATTCCACATGATTATTCCTTACAAGTTCAATATGATTTAAGTGAATATGATTTAATTCTTGAAATAATCTAAGGAAGTAAAGTAAAGTAAAGTCAAGTAGAGTAGAGTAAAGTAAAGTCAAGTAAATAGTAAAGTAAATAGTAAAGTAAAGTAAGTAAGTAAAGGAAGTAAGTAAAGTAAGTAAGTTAGTAAGTAAGAAACTAAGTAAATTTTATTAGATTGACATTGTGTTATATACAATATAAGAAACATGCATATAAAAAATTAAAACACCAGGCCATTATTGGCCTATAAGTCACTTTAAAGTACAGACTATTCATATAACTGATTTACAATTAATTCGAAAAAAGCATGTAAAGCATAGAAGAATTAATCGGAAAAACAGTGGTCAATCAGTTTGTAACACTTTATTTTCAAAATATAATCTCCGCAAAACTTACTTTCCTTTACATTATATCACTTGACCGGGAAAAAAGAAAACGTCAGTTTTTTACCTTGATTGTGACTCTTTTGTAGGTATTCAAGCTGTTGGGGGAGAGTTTAACACATTCACTGATAGTTCTAGT
Source organism: Ruditapes philippinarum (assembly GCF_026571515.1). Taxonomy (NCBI): domain Eukaryota; kingdom Metazoa; phylum Mollusca; class Bivalvia; order Venerida; family Veneridae; genus Ruditapes; species Ruditapes philippinarum. The sequence continues at coordinate 39,171 of NW_026855577.1, forward strand.
TTTAATGAGATTTTTAAAGAAAATTACTTGTAAATATTATAAAGCATTTACCTTGCAATTCACGCCAAAATTTTAATAGCGTTTTGTCGTTCTGTTTTTAATTTGTTTTCATATATTTATAAACATATGTTTGTACTTGTTTGATATTTATTAAAACCAATTATATTTGCATTAACCGGTTTACTCATATTGTTTCAGAATATTTGTGGACAAGTTTCTGCACTAACTTGACATAAAAGGAGTGAACGAATGATGAACATCTGTATAAAATAAAATCTTCTCTGACCTGTATGCTGTAGCTGCGTCTCAAGTGAACTTATTTTCGTTTTCAGATGCTCGACCTGACAAGAAAACAGACAGATTTATTGAAAACGGTATTTAAATATATTATTCTCTGATAACCAGTTTTCCTTTACGAATTTACGAAACAATTGTAATGTTAGCCAATCTAGGCAGACATCTGTATTAAAATTAAATTCAATTATCATACTAGTTTTCTATCAGGAAAAACTACAATTATTAAAAAGATCAAATGTGTTTTGAAACGATCCTGATTGTCATTTATAATGTACATACTTATCATCTGATATATAAGAAAGTGTAACAAACCTCTGAAATCACTGCACGAAGCTCGTCCAAAGCATTGCCTTCAAGTAAAATTCTCTTCTCCACTGAGCGTGCAGGTGTTAGAACTAGGAGAACAAGAACTGTGACACTCTTGCAGTGACTATAATTTATCATTTTTACAGACTTATTGTTAAATTGTACGTCCCTTACTTAATTATGTTCGTACAGTAGCCTATATTTCCCTACAGTTGACAATGATAAGACTGATTAAAGTTTTTGCCAAATAAACAGTTTAGTTAACACCTTTGCTGACATTCAATTTGATGATAAGATGAATCAAAATCCATAGCGCTGAAAGTCGTTTTACTTAAATTGTATAAATTTTAAAAAGAAGAGTTCTGCAAGATCGCTGTTATTTTGCAAAACTTAAGTTGAACATAAGATTCATTTGATTCGTTTCTTTTTAGGTATCTTTGTGTAAAAAGTTGGTATACTACATTGTCCCGTTTGGGAAATTGCAACACACACAAAACTCAAAACAATATAAACACAAAAATACGATGTAGAAAATTCGATATAACGAAACAAAGATGGTAAAATGTCAAAGATACGATAATGTAAAGTCACAAGTACGATTTTGAAAAGTCGAAATAACAAAACTTATGACTGTAAATTAATTATTTTTGATAATACATCATTTGTATTGGAAAGAAACCCCAAAACGATTTGTCATCATGATAGTAATCAAATGTTTTAAGTTGCATAAGTAGTTTAACTTTTGCCATAGAAGGAAGCTATCCAAGTAGCTTACGGAACTTCATTTGATTTTCTCTACAAGTGCCCGCTTAATCCTGAGATACTGAACGAAATATTCCTATACCAGTTAAGGTTGACATCTTACAAAATAGATAAATACAGAATCCCTAAAGAAAGCCCAACACGGCAAAATTGAAAATGTTGCAGGCTCGGTTTGATTGAGCCTGTTCATGGACGGTACTGGAAAGTGCAAGTTACCGTCCATGCCCCCTAGCACCGGCTTAAGCAGAATTCAACATTTAAACATGAAATAGTAAAATTTTGAATTTAGAAACATCCGCAGATGTGTTCATACGGCGGTTATCATGGAACCTTCAATGTGACACTTTCGTGCCATTCCATGAAAAGCGGCGTATGGTCCCCAAGTAATAAAAAGCGTGTGCCCTAAACGAGAAAACAATGGGCGGAACTAAATAAAATGGAATTTTGAAAAGGGATCAGAGGTTATGAAGCCTGCGTATCACAGATAAGACGTCAAAAGACAAATTTAAAAAGCAGGCAACATATCCTAAGGGTGATTCAACATTATTCAAGTCAATCATATAGTTGTTTTTATTATGTTATTTTGGTAATGGCACTGCTGCTATCGTTGATTTAATTTAGTATTAGCTAATGCACGCGATATGACGTCGCTGATGATTAATGAACTTACCTACTTACTTACCTACTTACTTACTTACGTACGTACCTACCTACTTTCCTACCTACCTACCTACCTACCTACTTACTTGTTCTTTTGTTGTTGTTTTTTGTATGTTTTGTTGTTGTCTTTTATTTCTATCTTTTTCAAAAATATATTTCAAAAAGAAATACCCAACCTCATATACTTTTGAAGAAATTTCAACCAATATTTACAGAAACAGTGTCACTAAGTGCTCACATTGCCAGGTTTTCGTTAAAACTTTATGACAGAGTGATGGCCCTTTTCTTTTCCCAACATAATATGTAATAGCATGTTATATCGATATTCCTCTATGAGTAATTTAAAATGAACTTTTATTGAGTTAAACTGTTAAACTGTACAGTTTCTCGCCACAATACCCAATATTAATTACATGTTTTACAAAGTATAGATTATATGTGTTTAGTTCAGTGTAAGATCGGAATATATTTCAACCAGTGAGCATCAAAAGGTCAATTTTACGAGTGGCGCTGTGAAATATAAACTTTTGGTGTTCACGAGGTGAAATATATTTTGATCTTACACTAAACTGACCAAATGTTTTTTATATTATATGCAAAGAAACCTTTTAAAAGACTTTTTAACCTAAAAGTAAATGAAAAGTGCGCCAAATAATAATACAACTTGACTTATATATGACGTCACGTCATTAAGTTGGTTTCCACTACATCTGGGATGTGACATCGAAAGTAAAACCTGAAAGACAGCATCAATATAAAATATATGGACACGTGACAAAAACACATGAAACACATTGTCACGGACAACATTTGTTCGTCAGTGTATACATTGGTGTCTTCGATGTCAGGTGTATGTAAATTGCCTAATAACGATCATATAATCATAGATCATCTACGAACCCTTGCAAAGATAATATTATAAAAATGTGTGTTGTTGTGGTTGTTTATTTTTTGTTTGTCATGTTTTATGTTCACTCCTATACTTTTTTCATCATGTTTGTAAAACAAACAAATTAAATATTTTGAAAGATATATCATGCTGAAATTAAACATTCTAAATACTTATAATGTTAAGATATGGAAAATATAATATAACTGACTAAGAATACATTCATATATTCATATGCATGTGTGAGTGAGATTATTTTGTGGTTATTTATATTGGTGATATTGCATTATAAAATATTTTTTTATATATTTTTTGCTTCGTCTTGGATTACTAATTATTACTTTAGAACTTGGATGTTATAACAATACAATATTAAATAACAATTTAGTTAGAAATCCAAAAGCTTAAAAATGCTAAATTTAAAATATTAATTATGTCAATGGATTTAACGTTCGTATTCTTTGGAACGGTTTTCATGGTAAAAAGAAAAAAAATCAGACCATCGATTTCATACAAAATTTAATTTGTCAACATTATAGTATTAGATGATGTATTTTAAATTGTGACATGTACTTAACTATATAAAGTCTAAATATTAAGATTTATATTTTAATTATTTTATAGCTTATATTTATTATGGAACCTAACTTTTTAAGACAAATGGAGAGCTTTCATCCCCTTATACTTGATGTTATTGAGTTGTTTTATCTGTAAGTTTTTATATATTATACTCGCTTACCACTATCCTTCATGGATGGGCTCAATCAAATCAAGCCTGCAATATTTTTTAATATTGCCTATTTAAGGTGTTCTGTATGTTTCCTTTTTCCATTTTGACAATTGTATAATTATTGACACGATTATTAGGACAGTCACGAATATGCATTAGCTGTCATTTTTGTCTTACATAGTGCGAGAAATATATCATTTATCATGTTTATTACCGTAACCTTTAAGCTTAACATACATGTACATGTATATTTTTAAATCATCATATACTAAGCTGCCTTAAGTGATAAAATAAAAAATAAATATCGGGAAATAAATTTTATGCGAGACGAATATGAACTAAATTGTACCGTGTGTGACATTAAAAGAAATGATGACTTAAAATTCTTTACATTTACAATTGTAGACCAGACA
>NW_026855578.1:0-81667 GCF_026571515.1 Ruditapes philippinarum
CTGCTAAAATGATATCTCACATACACTAACGCCACAGATTTGATTAATATCAGTGGATAAAATCATATGACAAATCAGCGCCAATTCGTAAGCAGGGTAATGAAATCATTTAGGTAATTAACAACTATATGACATTTATTCATTTAAATTTACCTGCACTCCAGTCTCCAACTAACCCCATAGTTACTGCTGCAACACTTTCTGTTTGTCCAAATGCTTCTACAAACTGTAAAATACAGTCAATTATAATCATAACACAACTCTTGTTAACTTCATTATATGATTTTTCATAGTTGCCTCCCTTGTAATGTAAACAATAAATACTGAAGCTGCATGCCTCCAGATGAGCCAAAATATTTCAAGAATTTAGACTTGAGAAAAATGTACTTAGATTTTAAGAAAAGTAAAATATTTTAGATAAAAGTAATAGTTATAATGTTATGTGTGATCGAGGGCTAATTTTAAGTCTTTATCACCATATTTCTACTGCGTTTATAACACAGTAAAGTCTATTTTGCTTATTTTGACCACTTTTTATTAATTTAAGTGGTTTCCAAGTGCTGTTTGCAATTTGTAAATTATTTTCTTTGTTTACTTAACAATATTTTACTTTCAAATACATTAAAGTAATTTCATGAAAATTGACACAAGTCTGGAAGCAGTCTGCTTTTAAATTTACCATGTTCTTTATATAATATTCTTTCACTCTTTAGTACTAATAAATATACATTTAACACACTCAAAGTAAACCAAGCATGTTTTCTTCATATAAATTTTATTCCTCCTCTTTATAAATATTTACAAGGGGAATAATTCTTTACATATTCATGCTATAGTTATGGATCTTTGACAATGACCTACAATTAAAATCATGAAGACATGAATGAAGTTTCAAATATAAAACCTCTAACAGTTACCTCAATCAGTAAATACTTTAAGTAGTAAATAAAATATAAAGTTAAGAGCATACATTAACAAAGAGTTATCTTATTGGAAAATCAATTACAAATATTTCTACATACCGCACAACCAAGAGCACATCTAAAGAAAGTTAAAACTTCTGCTTCTAGTGGGGCAGAACCTGTGACAACAATATCAACTTTACCACCAAACAATGCCTGTATCTTCTTAAACACAATCTTGTCCCAAATACTGTTACGTCTTATTACATACCTGTCCAATAAAAGCAAAGTTTAAGGCACTATTACTGTATTGCTTTCTTGCTAAAGAAATTCTAACATCGGCCAATATCGTAATAATTTGGTTATTTCTAGAATGTTATTTTTCACAATCTTCAGTATTCAATAGATTTTAACCGTTTATAGCCGTAATTTAGTACATAGCAATAAAGGATGAGTGATTGTAAATAATCTAATGCCCAGAAATAATCGATTTGCTACGATAATGGCAGATGTTAAAATATTTTGGTGGGAAAGCATTAAAGTAAGACTACCTAATCTGACCAAGTCCTCAAACATTTATTATTCGACACTTGCTTAAATTCAATTCTTTTCTTTAATTAATCAAATAGTTTAGGGTATTTTAAAAACTTGCATTGCTTTTTCGTACAAATTCATCCGTCAATACAACATTTCAATATTCTTTGTCCCCTAAACTTTATTAACTGTACTAACACTGATTAAGATTTGTAACAGTCCATTGAAGAAAAAAAGTTGATTTTCATTCGAGATTTAGAAGAAAAATAATAATAAAATCAGACATCATTTTCTTCTACTTAAGAAAACTTACTGTTTCAGTTCCTTCTCCTTGGAGGAAATTGCCCAATTAAACAGAAACTGTTTCACTTTACTGGCTTTAACTCCTGCAATCACCTGTAGGTCAAAAATAAATTTAATATCAAAACACTTAAAAGATACAAACAAATTTCTCAGTCCACAATTTTGTTAAAAATTATCAAAAAATGTAAAATACAGTTTCTATTTAATTTATCTCTTACATGTAAATTCATGTGTGTGGTATATAAGGTCTTGTGTGTAGTATGTAAGTTCATGTGTATGGTATATAAATTCTTGTGTGTGGTATGTAAGTTCTTGTGTGTGGTACCTCATACCACATGACAGATGGACATGTATACAAACCTTATCATAGATTCTGTTTATAAGTCTCGGGACAGACAGACATGTATACAAACCTTAACATAGATTCTGTTCATAAGTCTGGGTACAGAGGGACATGTATACAAACCTTATCATAGAGTCTGTTTATAAGTCTGGGTACAGAGGGACATGTATACAAACCTTATCATAGATTCTGTTCATAAGTCTCGGGACAGACAGACATGTATACAAACCTTATCATAGATTCTGTTCATAAGTCTCGGGACAGACAGACATGTTTACAAACCTTATCATAGATTCTGTTCATAAGTCTCGGGACAGACAGACATGTATACAAACCTTATCATAGATTCTGTTTATAAGTCTCGGGACAGACAGACATGTATACAAACCTTAACATAGATTCTGTTCATAAGTCTGGGTACAGAGGGACATGTATACAAACCTTATCATAGAGTCTGTTTATAAGTCTGGGTACAGAGGGACATGTATACAAACCTTATCATAGAGTCTGTTTATAAGTCTGGGTACAGAGGGACATGTATACAAACCTTATCATAGATTCTGTTCATAAGTCTCGGGACAGACAGACATGTTTACAAACCTTATCATAGATTCTGTTCATAAGTCTGGGACAGACAGACATGTTTACAAACCTTATCATAGATTCTGTTCATAAGTCTCGGGACAGACAGACATGTTTACAAACCTTATCATAGATTCTGTTCATAAGTCTCGGGACAGACAGACATGTTTACAAAACCTTATCATAGATTCTGTTCATAAGTCTCGGGACAGACAGACATGTTTACAAACCTTATCAAAGATTCTGTTCATAAGTCTCGGGACAGACAGACATGTTTACAAACCTTATCATAGATTCTGTTCATAAGTCTCGGGACAGACAGACATGTATACAAACCTTATCATAGATTCTGTTCATAAGTCTGGGTACAGACAGACATGTATACAAACCTTATCATAGATTCTGTTCATAAGTCTCGGGACAGACAGACATGTTTACAAACCTTATCATAGATTCTGTTCATAAGTCTCGAGACAGACAGACATGTTTACAAACCTTATCATAGATTCTGTTCATAAGTCTCGGGACAGACAGACATGTTTACAAACCTTATCATAGATTCTGTTCATAAGTCTCGGGACAGACAGACATGTTTACAAACCTTATCATAGATACTGTTCATAAGTCTCGGGACAGACAGACATGTTTACAAACCTTATCATAGATTCTGTTCATAAGTCTCGGGACAGACAGACATGTTTACAAACCTTATCATAGATTCTGTTCATAAGTCTCGGGACAGACAGACATGTTTACAAACCTTATCATAGATTCTGTTCATAAGTCTCGGGACAGACAGACATGTTTACAAACCTTATCATAGATTCTGTTCATAAGTCTCGGGACAGACAGACATGTTTACAAACCTTATCATAAATTCTGTTCATAAGTCTCGGGACAGACAGACATGTTTACAAACCTTATCATAGATTCTGTTCATAAGTCTCGGGACAGACAGACATGTTTACAAACCTTATCATAGATTATGTTCATAAGTCTCGGGACAGACAGACATGTTTACAAACCTTATCATAGATTCTGTTCATAAGTCTCGGGACAGACAGACATGTTTACAAACCTTATCATAGATTCTGTTCATAAGTCTCGGGACAGACAGACATGTATACAAAACTTATCATAGATACTGTTCATAAGTCTCGGGACAGACGGAAATGTATACAAACCTTATCATAGATACTGTTCATAAGTCTGGGTACAGACGGACATGTATACAAACCTTATCATAGATACTGTTCATAAGTCTGGGTACAGACAGACATGTATACAAACCTTATCATAGATTCTGTTCACAAGTCTGGGTACAGACGGACATGTTTACAAACCTTATCATAGATTCTGTTCATAAGTCTCGGGACAGACAGACATGTTTACAAATCTTATCATAGATTCTGTTCATAAGTCTCGGGACAGACAGACATGTATACAAAACTTATCATAGATACTGTTCATAAGTCTCGGGACAGACAGAAATGTATACAAACCTTATCATAGATTCTGTTTATAAGTCTGGGTACAGACGGACATGTATACAAACCTTATCATAGATTCTGTTTATAAGTCTGGGTACAGACGGACATGTATACAAACCTTATCATAGATTCTGTTCACAAGTCTGGGAACAGACGGACATGTTTACAAACCTTATCATAGATTCTGTTTATAAGTCTGGGTACAGACGGACATGTATACAAACCTTATCATAGATTCTGTTTATAAGTCTGGGAACAGACAGACATGTTTACAAACCTTATCATAGATTCTGTTCATATGTCTCGGGACAGACAGACATGTTTACAAACCTTATCATAGATTCTGTTCATAAATCTCGGGACAGACAGACATGTATACAAACCTTATCATAGATTCTGTTCATAAATCTCGGGACAGAAGACATGTATACAAACCTTATCATAGATTCTGTTCATAAGTCTGGGTACAGACAGACATGTATACAAACCTTATCATAGATTCTGTTCACAAGTCTGGGTACAGACGGACATGTATACAAACCTTATCATAGATTCTGTTCATAAGTCTGGGTACAGTCGGACATGTATGCAAACCTTATCATAGATACTGTTCATAAATCTCGGGACAGACAGACATGTATACAAACCTTATCATAGATACTGTTCATAAGTCTGGGTACAGTCGGACATGTATACAAACCTTACCATAGATTCTGTTCATAAGTCTGGGTACAGACGGACATGTATACAAACCTTATCATAGATTCTGTTCACAAGTCTGGGTACAGACGGACATTTATAAAAATCTTATCATAGATTATGTTCACAAGTCTGGGTACAGACGGACATGTATACAAACCTTATCATAGATACTGTTCACAAGTCTGGGTACAGACAGACATGTATACAAACCTTATCATAGATTCTGTTCACAAGTCTGGGTACAGACGGACATGTTTACAAACCTTATTATATATTCTGGGACAGACAGACATGTATACAAACCTTATCATAGATTCTGTTCACAAGTCTGGGTACAGACGGACGTGTATACAAACCTTATCATAGATTCTGTTCATAAGTCTGGGAACAGAGAAGAACACGGTAGGTTTTAACGTCTGCAAATCATCTAACAACAGTTTAACATCCCCTCGGAAAAATCCAATCTTAGCTCCCTCCATGGTCAAACATTGTTGACCAATACGTTCATACATGTGAGCCAGAGGAAGGTAAGACAAATGTGCGTCATCTTTATTGAATTTTCTGTAATGCTGAAACCAAAGAAAGATAATAATTATGCTAACATAAAACTAAAAATTTAAGATGAATTACCTCCCATTATTTTGACAAAAATATAAGTTTTTGCATTGGTAAACTAATTAACTTTATAGATATTCATTTGCTTAATTGCCAATGTTAAGCTGTGAAAATGAAAGCAATGCCCAAAATGACAATCAACCTGTTACAACTCTGCCGAGATTCGACCATGAAATTATGGAAACAATATAGTTTTACTGTTGATAAATTTTATAAGCATATTTCATAAGAAATAGGTTTATATCCATTTAAACTTACATAGTCATTGATACTAATCATAGTCATCTGAGCAATAGCCTGTCTGTAAGTAATCACCACACCTTTTGGATTACCTGAAAAATGTTATATAATTAGTTACAAAATTTTTTTGGACAAGTTATATGGCCCTATGTCAAAATGGCTGTTTGTATATAACATGAGACATTAGGTGAGAGTTACATTGCAAATAACTATTTATATGGCGAAATAAACTGTTTACGATCATTATGTTGAAATTTATAGTACAACAAACTTTCTTCCTTAGAGAAAAAAAAATGAAATTAATTTTAATAAATCGACTGCAGCTATGTATATAGATTATATAAATGTCATGATTATCCACTGGAAAGCCATGTAACATATATGAAGAATTATAAAATGTGAGACATCTAGTGATACACATATATAATATCATGACACAAAGCTAAACATATTCTAATTGTATGTAAATAATAAATATTCAGATAAGTCTTTTTTGAGAGCATTATCAATTAATGAAAAAAATTTGTGTGGCCCAAAAAAATAACGTCTCAGACTAGTAATCAGAGGATTGTTAGCCGCTTTGGTACAAACCCCATTAGGAGCTGGCCGTTTTTTACTTGAGCAACAATTTATACACATTGGTTGGTACTAGTTGGTTCCAGGAAGGCATTTGAGGGTGTTTCAATACGCTTATAGCTTCCAACACAATCAAACTAAAATATATTTGCATAAACTAATGTGAAATATCAGCATTAACAAACTTTTATTATAAATTTATCACTGCAATGTTCAGATATACATTGTGTTAGTTGATATTTCTATCCTGGCACTGTCAAAAGGTAACTATTTATACATTGTGTTAGTTGATATTTCTATCCTGTCACTCTGTCACAAGGTCACTATTTATACAACTAATACAACTAATAAATATTTACTCCTCCCTGCCAACTTCATCTTTCAAAACTAATCTACTTGACAAGCAAGTCTTAACTTTTCTTCTCTATTAAAATGGAAAATTGTATTCAGTTGTTTTAAACATATTCATATTCCCTGGGTAACATCTCAGTGTTACATGATGGTACTTAATGATTTCCTGAATGAGATATATTTTGATACAATATTTTACGTCTCAAGGACAGACATAAAATATCTTAAAAGACTTGCTACATTTCAATTTAATAAAACAAAATACCTGTAGTTCCGCTGGTATAACACATTATTGCTATGTCATCAGGACTTGGAGGCTGTGAATAATTAACAATGATATTCTTACATTGTGTATTATGATATGTATTTATTACAGTGCCATTTTAATAGATTTAATGCAGTGAAAAGCGATATTTGACAGTTCATTAAATAATTAACATGAACGATCAATATTTTTAATACAGTACAGTCTACTGGGGCAGAAAGATACAATCACAAAATCCTAATAGTTTTATCTTTACCCCAAACATCCTAAATCCTTAAATATCTAGAGAAAAAGAGAAAGAAATGGCTTGACCATCAGCATATACATGTAAATACAAACAGTAACAACTGGTTTTCAAAATAGTAAGTAGAAAGGTTTGGCAAAAGTTACATTACATTATTAGATAGGCTCTTCCTCAAAGAAGGGTTAAATATATATATAACTGATTTATTCAAATTTAACTTGATTGAAGAGAATATAAATACAGATGTTAAAGCCAACAAAATTATCATTTTTTATTGAAGCAAGGAACAAATGTTCTATGTATTTAATAAATCATACTATTCCGTGGCTAGTTGTTCAAAGCGCTAAATTTAAACTTTTTTTATTTAACAGGCAGTCAAATTTAACAGTTTTTTCAGCAATTGATCCAAGAATAATATGAAAGATTATCTAAAATCAAAGAAAATTTAACATTACCTTGACAATTCTAAGGTCAGATTTTCCTTTTTCCTGGAATGACATAATATAGGTTTCTATGTCAATGCAAATAATGTAATGTACTAAAACAGTTTACAAAAACCATTATTTTATAAATTTATTTTGTGTTATACATTGAATGGAAATAAAAAATGGTATTGTTAATCATTTTAAAAATTAAATCAAGAAATTTGTTAAACTATGCTTAAAGGGATACTCAGGCAAAATAATGGCAAAAATATAAAATTGATCTTCTGTACTCAAATCACTCTAAAATGACATTTCTTAAAGTCCCAGCATGAATTTCTGTATAAATTCTGTATATTTTGGGCTTGAAGCTTAAATATATCTATATATGTTGAACGACATTTAAACGCCAACAGAATCACCGAATAGTTTAAAAACAAGTCGTGTGATTTGAACAAACCCTGGAAGTTACAATAACAGGTATTGTGGATATTGTATGATTGAAACAAGTCTAAGTAGTTGATTTGACATGTTCTTTAACGTTTCCAGAGTACACAGTGACAACTATTGTGAAATCTTAGCGCTCTAACCTGACCCACGCTGGTCAAGTTAGGAAAACACCATTTTATTCTTTAAATGGAGAAATGTTTTGTTCTTTTGACTGATTAGTGTATTCATTTTGAGGACATTTACAGAATAATGAAAGAAAAATCCAAAACTAAGAAATTAGAATTTTGCCTGTGTCTCCCTTTAAAACAATATTTACTTTACATTTCAATATTTTGTTTTGTTTTGTTCGAAAACCTTTTAATTCATGTTTTGTTTTTTATTCCCCATTTTTATTGTTGCACGTCACTTCTTTTAATATTTTTATGGTAAACATCAAAGAAAAAAATTACCAGGGCCTCCTTGAAGGAAACAACCTTGATCTTGACCTTGGCTGCAAGTTCTTGATCCACCCCGTCTAACCCGTTCATCACAAGGATGGTTTTAAGACTTTTGCCACGCCCATTTGAAACCATTTGTAACAATTTATTAACTTTTTCTGATAAATCAACAACAATTAGAGGCATTTCAGCTGAAAATATAAGAAAAATTTGCAAAATTGGAAAAATGTCTTGTCAGGAAAAGATTTTCTTCCCATGAAGTATTTAACAAAAGTTTAACCGTTTTTGTTTATGATAAAATTATTGGTTCTCTTAGTAAGTGTTTTCAAAAGAGTTTTAAGTCTTACTTAATTCTAATTTGGTGATTTTCCAGCTTTACTAGCGGAAAAAAGACTCCTATAGAGAATTAGTGCATGCATCTTGTAATGGATGTGATAAAAAGTCAGTGATTTTAATAGCATTCAAATCCAACAGAACTTAAGTAAAAGTATTAAAAATCAAAGACAAGGACGGTAACTGACTACCATCATTTGATGGGAAATACTGTTTGAACTGGCGTTGAACAAAAAATCGAGGGGCGTCCGTGGCCGAGTGGTTAAGGTCGTTGACTTCAAACCACTTGCCCCTAACCGCTGTGGGTTCGAATCCCGACAAGGACTTTGGATTCTTTCATGTGAGGAAGCTATCCAGCTAGCTTACGGAACGTCGGTGGTTCTACTCAGGTACCCGTTCGTGCCTGAAATAATGCACGGAAGGGCACCTGAGGTCTTCCTCCACCAGTAAAGCTGGAACGTCGCGATATGACCTATACTGTGTCGATGTGACGTAAAACCCAAAACAAAAACAAAAAAACAAAAACAAAAAATCGAATAAATCTAACTTTGCTCCATAATGAATGTGACAGCATCATCTCCTAGAGTGTCATATAATGCCACAGGTACAAAACTATATGCTGAACAAGCTTTCTCTGTTATTACCCACTGTAATGTAATAAATTACCAAATGTAATATAATAAATTAACCACTTTAATGTAATAAATTACTCACCGTAATACAATAAATTACCCAATGTTTTTAATAAATTATCCACTGTAATATAATATATTACCCGCTGTAATATAATATATTACCCACTGTAATATAATAAATTACCCACTGTAATGTAATAAATAATCCACTGAAATATAATAAATTACCCACTGTAATGTAATATATTACCCGCTGTAATGTAATAAATTACCCGCTATAATGTAATAAATTACCCACTGTAATGTAATAAATTATCCACTGTAATATAATAAATTACCCACAGTAATGTAATAAATTATACACTGTAATATAATAAATTACCCACTGTAATGTAATAAATTATCCACTGTAATATAATAAATTACCCACTGTAATGTAATAAATTACCCACTGTATTGTAATAAATTACCCACTGTAATGTTATAAATTATCCACTGTAATGTTATAAATTACCCACTGTAATGTAATAAATTACCCACTGTCATGTAATAAATTACCCGCTATAATGTAATAAATTACCCACTGTAATGTTATAAATTATCCACTGTAATATAATAAATTACACACTGTAATGTAATAAATTACCCGCTATAATGTAATAAATTACCCACTGTAATGTTATAAATTACCCACTGTAATGTAATAAATTACCCACTGTAATGTAATAAATTACCCACTGTAATATAATAAATTACCCACTGTAATGTAATAAATTACCCATCGTTATGTAATAAATTACCCACTGTAATGTAATAAATTACCCACTGTAATGTAATAAATTACCGACTGTTAAGGAAGGTCAGAGTTTAAATTAAAATGTCTGCTCCTTGCTGAAATCATGCACCAAGTGTCACCTGATATTACAGGGTTCACAAGTAAACCTGTGACAACACTAAATTCCCAACCTGACTTACAGAACATGACTGATTAGTGATCACATGTGTCACCTCATGATAGCTAATTCATGTTGTAGCTACTGTGTAGCAGGAGACACAAAAATTATTAACAGGGCAAAATGCGATTTATATCCAAGGGCCATAACCCAGCCAAAATCATTGAACTGGAAATTACATGTACTATGCACAACTACTTGTGCTACCAATCAATCCTGTAAAGTTTCATTGCATTAGTGGTATACGAGGAGTAGATTGAAATGCAAATCATTAAAGGGCCATTACTTCTCTGTAGGGGTGACACAAAAAAGTCACGTACCTCACTTCTATTTTGACTGAAGATACCAATAATTGTCTTGTCTTCACTCTTCATTCCCTGACTGACCATCCATGACCCCAGTGATACAGACTGGTCATATACCTACAACGCATCAACAGAACATATGCATGTCTTAAAAGATAACATTCAGAATGAAAGGAAATCCTTTGACATTGAGCAAGGTCAATTAAAGAACAACAAAAAACGTTGAAAGTACATAAACTTAGAAATTGATCATTATTCAGTCTTTATACTGAATGGCATTTGTGTTTTCTTCAATTCATTAAATATATTTAAACATGATTTATTTTGCGGAATATTTTTAAGTGATATATCATACAAACAGCCAACTTAAGGTTTTATGTGATTGTCACTAAATATAGACCAAACAGCAACAACCAGCTAACAATAAGTGCTAGAATTAGAGTACTTTTAAAATATCTATTTATGATGACCTGGCCTCAGGGTTATACAACCATTTTCATAGTTCTGTCTAAAATCTTATGACAGTGATTGGTCAGTGTACATACTTGGGAAGTTTATGACCAATCAATTAACTGAGATCTGACTTTGAGCCTGTAACATTTCTTTTTAACCTCAGACCCAGTTCTTTGTACATGTGATAGTAACTATAGTAACTATTTTTTTTTACTTTCTGTAAGACAGAGAACTTCAAATATAATAATATAAAGTCTCCACAATACCGCCTAGCTAACATCGCCTAACATTGTATTTATAAAATCAATCTAAGATAAATATCTTACATCCTGGTATGACAGCCATTCATATTCCTGATTTGGACCAGAACGTGTTCCCAGAAATGGACCATTACCTGTATAAAAGGACAATTATAACATTAACTAATATATATGTTTTTCTTTTTTTATTTTATTTTCTATTGCTAACGATGTTAAGTAACATTTGTAACTAACCGACAACAAAATAACTGCTATCTTGAAAGTAAAGTTAACTTCCCTTAAAATCTTAAATAATTTTACACTAGAGTTTATAATTGTACAAATAAGGTTTATATTAATTAAAGCTTTATATTTCACCTGACAGTTTAATGCCTCTCTGGAAAACATCATAGAAGGTTTCCATGCCTTCATAAAGTGGCTTGTACTCTGCCCCTTTAGGAACCAGCTTGCTTGTTCTAGAACCATCCTAAAATTGGTAAAAAACTATGATCTATGAACCCTATATTATCATACTGAGCGTTTGACAATATTTTAATTCAAACTGTTCATTATTCTAGATCAATGCACTCAAAACTTTGAAAGTTAACATTAGAAATTGAACACAAGGAACCCAATGTTATTAAACTTAGCCTAAGTAATACATGTATTTCTGTCAGCAATTTGTCTGCACCATTAAATATCCATGCTGCATGACATTTAATGTAGTGCATTATTACAGTAGTTCAGAGTTGTAACAAATAAAACACTGATCATTATCATCAAATAACCCTGGGAATGTTATATAATGTAAACTTAATTTTCTACCCGACTCTTCTACAGTAATAAAAGCATTTCTTTCATAATGTAAACTTTATTTTCTACATGATTCTACTGCAGTAAAGAAAGTATTTCTGTTATAATGATCCTCAAACCTTTATTATCATATTGTCAAATAAAGAAGACTCAGAAATATACCTCTAGAAGATAGGACTGGTCATTTAAGTCAACTGGTGGTATACAATTGGGGTCAGGCATACTGGCAACATAGTATGTAGCTGCAAGCCCTGCCACAGCTGTTCCAACCCCTATTGAGGTACACAAAGGTCCCCATTGTTCTAATATATTTTCCATCTGAAAAGATAAATAAAGAGTTATGACACGTTTGAAAATATCATTCCTACCAATATATTGTACAAGTTTGACTTTAACCTAATAAACTATTTGCAAATACACAGGTTAGAAAGGAAGTCATGAATTATGTCAACCAATGTTCCTACAAATCATTTTCCTCAGACTTTAAAACATGTTAAATGCTTTGAAAGGCCATGTAGTAAACCTGACATAAAAGCTTACATGAATGTTATTAAGCAATTTACATAATGGCATTAAGCTAACATAAATGACCTTAAGCTAATATAAATGTCATTAAAAAAAACATAAATGTCATTTAACTTATATAAATGACATCAAGCTAACATAAATGTCATTAAGCTAATAAATTTGTCAGTTAGAAAACATAAATGATATTCAGCTAACATAAATGCCATTAAGCTAACATAAAAGACATTAAGCTAACATAAATGTCATTAAGCTAATATAAATGCCAGTTAGAAAACAGAAATGACATTAAGCTAACATAAATGTCATTTAGTCAGCAAACATGAATGTCATTAAGCTAACATAGATGACATTAAGCTAACACAAATGACATTAATCTAACATAAATGTCATTAAGCTAATATAAATGACAGTTAGTAAACAGAAATGACATTAAGCTAACATGAGTGTCATTTAGCCAGCAAACATGAATGTTATTAAGCTAACATGAATGCCATTAAGGAAGCATAGATGACATTAAGCTAACACAAATGACATTAAGCTAACAAAAATGACATTAAGCTAACACAAATGACATTAAGCTAACATAAATGACATTAAGCTAATATAAATGACATTAAGCTAACATAAATGACATTAAGCTAACATAAATGACATTAAGCTAACACAAATGACATTAAGCTAACATAAATAACATTAAGCTAACATAAATGACATTAAGCTAACATAAATGACATTAAGCTAACACAAATGACATTAAGCTAACACAAATGACATTTAGCTAACATAAATGTTTTTAGCTAACATTAATGTCAGTTAGCAAACATAATATAAGGAAAAAGATAAAGACAATTCACTTAATACATGTATGTACTGCATGTACAATTTTACATTTCCGAAATGCATTGAATGCACCCTCAAAGTATGCAAAACCTAGTATGTTGAAGAGTTTTTTCTTGGAGCAGATAAAATCTGGAATAGTTTATCTAATAATCTCAGATGTTCATCTGACTTCAATGAAGTTGAAACATAGAGTAATGAAAAGTATGCTTGCTTTATGTGCATCTTATGTAATTTCATTTTAGTTATCTATTCCTTGAATTATGTACTATGTATATGTGTAAAATCCTGTTATTTCAACTTTATTATACTGGACTGTAGTTTTTTCATTTTCATTTTAAATGCTCTAATTTCATTACCAATGTCAACCTGAATTTATTTGTATGTATAATTATCTTAACAGTGGTTTGTACACTTTTTTTGTTTCTATTTCATTTTACTTGTGTTCATGTGGGATACAAGCTTAAATTTGTACTATTAAACATAACTAACTATAAATAAAGTTTGTCTTAATGTCTCTATTTCCAATCCCAATGAAGGGCAAAACTAGCATGGATGTATCATGTGTATGATAATATATATAAACTGACACTTTTTTAAATCTAAATGTTATCTGGTTTAGTATCTTATCTTGGTTATGTTTTTTTTTGTCATTTATTTTACATAAATCAACCAACATGGCATATCTTAATCTCAGTAACAGATACCTTCTTTATACCTAGATATATAACCTGCATGGTTAAAAATGTGTAAATAGCCTATTTATAATGCAAATACATGTAATACCAATTATCTTAGACATCAAGGGTGGTAACTAGTCATGAATTGATAGTTATTTCAACAAATAAAAAGAAAACAAAAATAGTCTGTTCTTAACATTTTTATTCTATTAATAAAAAAAGATCAACTATTTATGTTAATGTAAATAAGTAATATATGCTTAAACTAGAAATGTGTCATCATGCCACGGATGCCCCCGCATGCAGCCAAAATTTCAGATGTTATAATATTTAGTTCCAAATTTGTTTGCAACAATTATTTTTTTCATTTGCAGTTCAAAGCCCTTAAAACTTTTCAATGTTAACACAAACCATTTTCATACAATGTTCAAAGCACTGAAATTATTCAGTCTTAACCTTTTGAGAATAGCATATTTCATATTTGTAGCCAAAATAAATGGCTACATACATTTCCACAAAAAGTAGAGTTGCTGAAACTGAAAGTTTCAAAATTTTTCCAACATTCAAAGAAATAAGTTTGTCCAAAATATTGCAACGCGACGACCAAATTCAAACTTAAACTGCTTATTCCTAAGATGTATCTATATTTATTTTCTAAGTGAAAGGGACATAACTCTGAAAAAAACATCGAACCATGGCCAAATTCCAACTTTGACCTGCCCATTCCTTTGACATATCCATATGCAAATTTGAGTTGAATATGTAACACTGTTGGGTAGATAATGAACAGAAACTGTAAATTTCATATTATTTTCAAAAAAAAGGGGCATTACTCTGCCAAAAATCATTGAACGCATGACCAAATTTCGAACTTGGCCTGGGCATTTCAAAAAAATTATCCAATTACATTTGAGTTGAATGTGTTGGTACTGTTGGGGAGATAATAAAAAGAAACTGAAAATTTCATATTATTTTTCAAAGTGAAAGGGGCATAACTCTGCCAAAAATCATTGAACCAAAACCAAATTTGAACTTGACCTGCGCATTCCTTTGATGTATCCATATTCAAGTTTGAGTTGAATGTGTTTGTACCTTTGGGGAGATAATGAATGGAACTGAAAATTTCATATTATTTTTTCGAAAACGTGAAAGCGGGCATAACTCTGCAAAAATCATTCAAACCCTGACCAAATTTGAACTTGGCCTGTATTTTCTCATAACATATCCATATGTCAAGTTTGAGTTGAATGTGTTGTATCGTCGGGATGATAATGAACGGAAACTGAAATTTCATATTATTTCAAAGTAAAAGGGCATAACTCTGCCAAAAATCACCGAACCATGACCAAATTCGAAGCTTGACCTGTTATTTTCCTTCATGACATATCCATATGTCCAAATTTGAAGTTGAATGTTGCAATCCTTACTAAGATAATGAACGGAAAAACTGATGATGACGGAATGACAGAATGAACGGAAGGACGGAACAGGGGTAACACTATATGCCCCGGCATTACATGGGGGGCATAAAAAGTGAGGTTTCATGGTATATCAATCACACACTTTCCTTTTCTTTCTTCATTCTGTCAATTTTCTTTAAACCTGCATTAGGTTAAATGCTAAAGAAACATTTAATTTTAACCCCTGCTTACAAAATTGGCATTTTTCAAAAGGTTACTGAAACTGGCACCTCGACTGAAACATGTCGGCCACCTTTTCTATACATTATCAAGATCAGACATTTTACCTTTAGAATAAACAGTTGATATATTTACAATAATGTTATTACCTTTAAATACTAACATATATCCTACTTCTTTATATATAACACATTAATCACATAGTTATATACCGGTATATAAAAATATACTCCAAAAATACTAAATCCTGACATGCATAAATACAGTTTAAGATATAAAACATACCAAACTTTTAAACTACCGGTATAGCTTTATAGCAGTTTCGATTTATAGGTCAATGACTCTCAAGTAACCTTATCTTATACAGTAATAGTAGTAACCTTGAGGTTAAAGATCTTTTGTTAAAAAAATAAACATTCATGTGAACTTGAATATTGTTTTATGTTTATAACCTGTCAATTGCATACTTATTATACGGTTAGTGCACATACATTAAATCTTTGATATATTCTCTGTAAAGTTGGTAAGATGTACACAGTTAGACAGATACCTGTAAGAAATTTTGGCACGGATTCTGGGCGGAATTGGCACGGAATTGACACAGAATCAGTGATTTCTGGGCGGACCAGGGACGGAAACGCAAATTCCGTGTCATTCCGTCTCACAAGAAAAATATTTTGTTCACTTTTCTGGGCGGAAAACTAGAAAAATTGCGGCTGGAATTTTATTTTGAGCAGAATTTATACTTAAACATTTCATCTTGGACAGAATTTTCAACTTTTCTTGGGAAGGATGGTTTCTTCACTATGGCGGAATTCTATCACTTAAACATTTTTCTTGAAACAGAATTTCACATATAAGAATGTCTAAATCATTAACTGTACTCATTTGTTTTTGCCCTTGCGGACATTGAAATTTTACCAACTGTACTTATTATTTTTGTTGAAGCATGATACTTGACCAATAATAACAGGTGTATGTTTAGAATAAATAGCTTTATTTTTTTGACATTAAAATAGGCCTTCCTTTTAGATATTATGGCAAATGATATATTATTTGTCAGACTAATTTAGCAAATCTTTTTTGTACTGAAAAACAACTGTAATAATCTTAGTTTAGAACTTGAAAACATTCACCTCCAAAATGCTTAAGTTTATAATATAAAGGTTTTTCATACAGCTTGTTTATACATGTACTGTATTATGAATTTATGACATCATCTGAAAGCAACATTGAAATAAGAATGCTGTTTAAATTTGAATATACTGTAGAATATAGGACAGCCACAGGACAAGATAATGTGCTTGCCATTTTAAATTCTAAGAATTCATGATTTTGTTATAAAAAATAATAATAATAAAAATAAACAAGAGGGTCATGATTGCCCTGAGGTCGCTCACCTTTATATAGGGCCCCGGAGCGGGGCCAGTTTAAACCCAGGGCTTTTATTTGAACAAACTTGGAAGACAACTTCATTAGCAAGATGTTTCACAATGTTAAGTTTTTATTTTCACCAATGTTAAGTTTTTTACTACACACATAATAATGAAACAACAATGATTCTCCTTCCCCCCTTTCTGGCAGGGCCAATTTTCAACCTTCGAGGCTTTTATTTGAACAAACTTGTGTTAGACATCCATAAGAAGATATTTCATGCTAAATACATCTAAGCTCTAGCTCATTGGGTTTTTTTAAAAGAAGATTTTTAAGTTTTTTACTATACACATATAGTTAAAAAAAACAATGACACCCTGGGGCGGGGCCAGTTTTGACCCCAGGGCTTTTATTCGATAAAAATTTGTAGACATTTACTAGAAGATGATTCATGCCTTAATATTTTAAAACTCTAGCTATTTGGGTTTTTTCAAAGAAGATTTTTTTACATTTTTTTACTATATGCAATAGGGAAAATAAATGACCCCCCCCCCAGGGCGGGGTCAATTTGACCCAAAAGGCTTTTATTTGAACAAACTTTGTAGACACTCACTAGAAGATGTTTCATGCCTCATATCTAAACTGTAGCTATTTGGGTTTTTTCAAAGAAGCTTTTGTAAGTTTTGCTATACACATACTACAAGGAAAATCAATGACCCCGGGGCGGGGCTTATTTTGACCCCAGGGCTTTTATTTGAACAAACTTGGTAGACACCCATTAGAACATGTTTCATGCTCAATATCTTAGCTCTGGCTCTTTGAGTTCTTTACAAGAAGATTTTTTAAGTTTTTACTATATGCATATAGGAAAATCAATGACCCCTGGGGCGGGGCCAATTTGACCCTAGGGCTTTTATTTGAACAAACTTGGTAGACACTCATTAGAACATGTTTTCATGCTGAATATCTTAGCTCTAGCCTTTGGGTTCTTTAAAAGGAAGATTTTTTTTTTAAGTTTTTTACTAAATATGCATAAAGGGGAAAAATCAATGACCCCGGGGCCGGGGGCCAATTTTTGACCCTAGGGCTTTTATTTGAAACAAAAACTTTGGTAAGACACCCATTAGAAAATGTTTCATGCTAAATATCTTAGCTCTAGCTCTTTGGGTTCTTTAAAAGAAGATTTTTTCGGTTTTTACTATATACATATAGGGAAAAACAATGACCCCCGGGGCGGGGCCAATTTGACACCAGGGATTTAATTTGAACAAACTTGGTAGACACTCACTAGAAGATGTTTCATGCCAAATATCTTAGCTCTAGCTCTTAGGATTTTTTAAAAGAAGATATTTAAATTTTTTCTTTCGGTTGCCATGGCAACCAGAGTTCTGCATGGAATTAAATTCTTTGAACAATTTTTAAAGGTGACCACCAAAGAAACATTCCTGTGAAGTTTGGATGAAATTGGCTTAGTGGTTTATGAGGAGATGTCATTTAAAGTAAAAGTTTACGGACGGACGACGGACGGACGGACGACGGACGAAAAGCGATCACAAAAGCTCACCCTGTCAGTTTGTGACAGGTGAGCTAAAAAAAACAAAAACAGTGCATGAAATAATCTCATATTATGCCCTTTTTATCTATATAAAATTGATCAACCAATATGCCCAATAATTGCTTTTATTTAGGTAAATAGTTTTATACTACAATGTATATACACAGAGAGTTTACACTATATACAGATCAGGCCCGGCTTTCACTAACGTTTTCAAAGTCAAAATCTCAGCTCAAATCTGAGATTTTTCTCAAATCAGAAATTGAGATTGAGATTTTTCTCAGTTTGGCTTTCACTAAAAAATATTGAGAAAAATCTCAACTTAAGATTTGAGATTTTTCTCATATATATTGAGACAAGGTTTGGCTGTCTCAGATTGTGTCTCAGTGAAGCTTAATTATTATTCTCAGGGGTATTTTTACTTTTTGCATGGTTATTTTGATAAATAAACATAATTTGACCTTTTTGGCAATTAAATTCCTATAATTTTCTTATATTTAGTAATATATCTACTGATTATTGTGGGTGACATCATACGCTCTAATTCATGACGTCATGAAATTATGACGTCACAATTATCATATTGAAAATGATTTTGTTTTCTTTTGATGTACATTCATTCTTGATAAATCATTTTCATAAGCATTCAAATATTCACACATTTGCAATTGCTTTTTGTTGTTTTTGTCATTGTTTCTTGTTGTTGTTGTTCTTTTTTTTAAATAAAACAAGAAAATATAGATCTTCTTAATGTAATAAATATACAAAACATTTCCCTGTTGCGTCATATTACATCAAAACAGCGACTATATTAATATATATATATGTCTTAGTCATATCAGCCCATCAACAATGTACACTAAGACAGCCGCTTATGTCTTGAGAAAAAAAAACAACAGTCTCAGTTGAGAAAATTCTCAACTGTTGAGAAAAAGTTTAGTGAAAGCCAACTTGAGATTTTTCTCAGGTGAGTAAGAATCTCCGTCAATACTGAGACAATCTTAAATTGAGATATATCTCAGTTTGAGAACGTTAGTGAAAGCCGGGCCAGAGCTCTGATAAAACTCAACTGACCAGCAGTTTCCCACGATCTATGCATAACTAATTTACTCAACTGGTCATTCCAACAGATCGGACTATTCCATTGAATCATTTTGGGGAGAGATAACATTATAAATTTCATAAGCAGAATTTGTCTAGGACATTGCAATTTTCTTTTGTACAAAAATTTGTAATGATTTTTAAATTCTATCTTTATATTTATTTGTTTCTTGAATATTTTGTTTGACATTCAATGAATGAAAGTTAAGATGATGAGTAAATTAACCCTGTTTTACATAATGATTGACCTGTCCATGCAGTTATACAGTTGTGAATTTTGAATTCTAAGATATCTGGGTCAGCAAAAAGAGTGCAAATTACAGAGGATGTACTTGATATTTTAACAATTTTGGAGATATAGTTTTGTTCAAGATCTCAAAGTGTTTTAGTATTTGTATGATAAATAAGTGTGATAAAATGGAACAAGGAGATGTACAACATATAAACCTTTAGTTACATTAATGCAGAAACAGGTTTTATATCAAACTATCAATGTTAGCAAACTAGAATTTGTAGCAAGAGGTCAATGTTGTTTTTATATTTTCAACTTCATACATTTGTTTTTTTTTCTGATAATTGTTTTAAATCTTTAATACTTGTATAATTTGTAAGATATAAATTATTCAATGATTCTATATAATGAATGTGTATATTGTATAATAAAAGCATGTAGTACTGATCTTTTTCATTTCCTGGAAATTAAACAAATTAAATCAATTTGATTAAATAGGAATAAATGGTACAAATTCAGAAGTTTTGTACAGTTGAACAGGGTCATCATAATCATTTATTATTTTACATGTATGTGTTGTGTTTCCAATGGAACAATCTAACATTACATTTTACACTCATATTTGCAGGCTGGGACTTAAGTGCTGACTGTGAGATGCAAGGTATTTCAATAAAGATGTGCAGTATTAATCCTGAAAAGGTATATTTTTAAATCTCAATACTTTACTATTCAACATCTTTCCTTGAAAAAATACATTAAACCAGTAATAAATAGTGTCACAAATAAAGCAGTTAATTAATTCTTATACAGAGCAATTCTTAAACACTTGTGCACTGAAATAAGATACTGTGTAAGCTTTAGTATTTTTGAATATGCAAAAGCACAGTTAATATTTAATACTGTTGAAACATAAAATTTGATGTTATCAAAAAATATGAAATATAACTGCATATAATTATGCAATAAAACATAAATCATTACAACATTTTTGTTTAATTTATTATAAATTTTATTATTAAAGGTAAGCACAACCACAAGAAGTTCTAGGAAACACAGGCAGTGGACTTAAAACAGACATCAATTAAAGAAATAGTATTTAAATAATCAGAAACATTTGAAACAAATTTATTATTAAAACACTCGCAGCAAAATAATTGCAAAAAAACAAAGTGTTGGATTCTTAGAAAATCAGTACCTACCAAAACCTGCAGCTAAAAAAAAACTGTTTGTGTTATAGTGAATGTAGGGTATTTTATTCTGTATTTGGACTAAAGGATATGTATTAAATTTTATGAAAGAAAATTTAATGTGATACATTATTGATAATTTTATCCCACAAAATGTGATCATGTTAAACTCATAAAAATTCCGCCCCCATGAATTCTGTCCCAGAATTCCGTCCAGAATCTTTTTTGACAATTCCGCTCCGAAATTCCGCTAAAGATTCCGCTTCAAAATTCCGCCCCAAGATTCCGCTTCAAAATTCCGCCCCAAGAAACCGCTCCAACTCATTTGCATATTTCGTCCCAATTCCGCCCAGAATCCGTTCCGTTTCCAAGTGGAATCCGGCCGGAATCCGTGCCAAAAGCAAATGGTTTAACACTTGTATATTTGGGGGAGAATTTCAATTTCTGGGCGGAATCTGCCATTGAATTCCGTCCAATTTCCGTGCAGAAAATTTCGTACAGGTATGTTTAAATTTATTTTTGCTCATAAATAGTTATACTCAGCGTTAGAGTGCAACAGGGTAAATTACGATTTTGAAATTTTGAAAAAGTCCTATATATGTGTTGTAAGATCAAAACTGATTTTTCTTATTTTTATTCTCAACATAATTTGAGTCATGATTGTTTCTATGTTGTTTTTGCTTTAATATGTTTACATCTATTTTGGCACAGTCTATTCCTCTTTTTAAAAAACATCAATAAATTAAGACTCAATATCTGAATTTTAATCAAATTAAAATTAATTTAATGTCATTTAAATTCTGTATAATATGATATAAATCTAGATGCTCAAAACCATATACAAAAATAATGATGTCACATTAAAAGCACAAACCATGCAACATCATTTTAACGGAGTTGTTAAAGCGTCATGGATATGTGATAAATAGGGTTACTGATTATGTAATCATAAACATTCAATTATATAAAAAATAAGTTGTTATCTAAAAACTTAGGTAAACTGGATAAAGCCAAATATAAGTATGTGTAACGTTAATTTTCTAGTTGCTTAAATCTAAGATTGATCTGACAAATTTCTGATGGAACAGACTAATATCAATCAACTCACTTATAATTTATATGTGTTTACAAATAAGCAAATCATCTTGCTGATAATATTAGTTGCTTTATCCGGAACTCGGCAAATGTGGGTTTTTCCAAGCTAATCCCTCAGTACAAACTTTAGACTTTTACCAAAATATGTTTACGTAGCACTTATAGATTTGTCAATCAGTTGCACTTATTTTTGAACAACACACCTTACAATTACTACCATATTAGGTAGGTCAAAAGATGTTAACCTCTGCAAATGTGGGTTTATTTTCTCATCTAATTCCGGAGTACAAACAATATTTGACAGCTTCAGGATACCCAACTGTTCTTGAATGAGTGGTCAACGTGTTGCAAGGACTATCAAAATATTTACTAAAATCTAATTATAAAAGTTCATTTATAGCTTGGGATAAGCTTGCAAAACTCACATTTTCCTGGTACCAGAGTATTTTCATTCAATTATTATGCCCTACATCTTTGCACAAATACATGTATAACATATTAAAGAAATATTTTAGAGGTTTTAAATTGCAAGTGCTATTTATTCAATCTGCATCATCAGAGTATTGTAAACAGGAAGATATTTCAACAACAAAACTGTGTAAAGACTACCATTCAAATTATTCATTCAAAAGAAAAAAATCTTAACCTTGAGAATAAAATAAATTTTAATTCATACATGAAAGCATACATTTACAATAACTGCAAACAGCAACCGTCTTCATATAAAAAACAAGAGCAAACATTTTTAGCTAAAAGGGGGTATAACTCCAAAAATATAGCTTTCTGAATTATGCCCCTTGTAAAGCAACTGCACTGGTCATATTAGTAATAAAGTATTCTAAACTTTTGGAATGTTTGAATAATGAGCTACATTAAATTGTTTGCATGTAATGACAACACAAAGATTATAATAGCTCAACTTTTGATTCGAAACAGACATGCTAAAAAGTAACATTTTTTTCAATATTTAAAGTAAGACTTCACAAGAGATTTAACCTTTCTTAACCAGTATTTCTTTAGACTAAAATCTTTGTCTCCAATTGTTGCTTTGCAGAGGTTGTAATGTATTCATATTAATCTCAAAGTTTACTCTTTTTTGTATTGTCCAAATAAATAGACAATTGTAAAGAAAACACCTTCTATGTCTACTGTACAAAAAGTCAACTATAGACAAGACACAAACTCGTAACAGCCGAAATAAAGAATAAATTACAGAACACTTAGTTGGATTGACGTGAACTTGACATTTGACATAGAGACCCCTGACTACTTTGCAACATATTGTTTACTGACATCAAGTACATTACTCAAACATTTTGTTATAATAAATAATATTACACCCCCTCACCCTTCGGCAAAGGTTGGGGCATAAAAATATATTTTTTACATTAACATAAATATGGCACAGATACTGACATTATCATAACATATTATGATCGAAGGTTGTTTATTTTCTTTGTTTTACACTTTTACATATTGCAAATCCATTAATTATTGGATACATATGGTTAAATTTGGTGTTCAAGATTACTTGAGTTAGTCATAATGAATAAGTGGTTCAAACACTTTTATTACGGAACCTGCTACAATGGGCCCTGAGGAAATTGAAAACGATATAAATTCCTCAAAGATATAACATTCATTATCTTTAGCATATACAGACATGTGTATCATTAACAGGGATGTATATTATAAACATAAAATAAACATCTCTTACATTCCTGACAATATATTCTTGCATAATTATCAGACTGGCGTTTCGAAAAGTTTTACCATTGCTGGAAATTTCATCTGGCATGAGAGTACTTCAGAAATAGTAGAACTCTTTTCTAAATGTTAAAAGGTTTACATTATAGGTATGACCTCATAAGATACATAATCTGACATTTAATATACAGCAAGAGCAGAGATTTTAACTTTCAAACATTATCAAAATAGATAGAGAATTATCAAACTATCACATGACAAATTTAAATAAAACATTGATCCTTCATATGACCAGTTATCTTACTACTTGTATATGCAAAATATTCCTCACAACAATGATCTTCCTGGTTATCTTAACCAGCCTAGTTAAAACATTGTTGAATTACCCATGGATGTAACCAGTTTCTGACATACTTGGTTAATAATCTTCAAAAGTAGTATCCATCGGTAATAGAAAATTTTAATTTATATGTCTTGAATTATAAGCAAAAAAGACACAAAACCAACAGAAATTTAGACAAGAAGGAATTTACTAAAATGGCTGCAAATTTCAGTGGATCATTAACACAAGACTCTGATGAAATTAAAGAAATGTATTGTGAGGAATGTGACAGACATGGTGATGGTTATGCTACAGCTGTAGCTTTCTGTGTAGATTGTGTGGATTATATATGTGTGACCTGTCAAAGATATCATAAGGGACAATTTAAAACTCACAAAATCCAAGACAGTAACAGTATGCCACAGGATTTTTATTTTGAGAAATGTACCACTCACCCTGGACAGCTGGTCAAGTTTTACTGCATCGAGTGCAATTAAGAAGCCTGTCAGCAATGCAAGGATAATGACCATGTAAACTGCAGTGATGTCAACCATTTATCAACCCTTGCCTCAGACATACAAAAAAGTGATGAACTAATAAACTTTAGCAAAATATGGATCAATTGTCAAAGGATATAAAAGACACAGAAAAGCTGTTAAATGCTAAAAGTGAAGTGATTAAGAACCAAGAGGAACATGCAACTGATACATGTAAAGAGCATAGCAATAAACTGATCGCAACTTACAAACAACAACATAAAGATCTTATTGATGATTTTGATAAGAAAATGGAAGAGACCATTGCTAGGTTGAAGAAAGAAAGGTTAGAACTAATTCAAAAATTATCTGAAAAGGAAAGAAATTTTGAAAAAAAAAGTAAAAACAGCTGAAACGGATATGACAGAAGAGGTTGTTAAGACAAATACAAACTTTAAAGAATTTAAGTTTGAACATTTGGATTTGGTTGGAAATTTGAAGGCTCTTATTGTTGATATAGAGCAGGCTCAGAAATTAGGTCAAAACTGTGAACTGTTTATAAAACTGAAGTTAGCAAAACAAATGTGTTAACATATTCAAGTTACTTCTGACCAAATTCAAAATTCCTACATACAACGATACAAACTAAAAGAATCTGACATTCAACCAACATCACAATCTCTAGAGGATCAAACAAGATTTTTCTCATTTAATGAAGTACATGTATCAGCTGTAGAGAAAAAGATTGCCTTTAATTGTGATATCAATCATGAGTTTGACAGAATAACTTCTTTACTTGTGCTATCTGAACATACACTTCTTGCATCAAATTATAACAGGTGTAGTCTTGTCATATTTTCACTTGAAAAGTCAAATGAAGAATATATTAAAGCAACAAAATTTAACACCAATCCTTGGGAAATAACAAAAGTTTCAGATAATAAAATTGCTGTCACATTTCCAGATGAAGTAATGATCAGACTGATTACATTTTCTGAGGAAATGAAAGTTATAGATATTGATGTGATACCAGGAAATGGTTGTTGCTATGGTATCACTTACAGTAATAAACATCTTGTTGTTTCATATTACAAATTATTTAAAGCCAGTAGTATTAAGATTCTAAGTATGTCAGG
Source organism: Ruditapes philippinarum (assembly GCF_026571515.1). Lineage (NCBI taxonomy): Eukaryota > Metazoa > Mollusca > Bivalvia > Venerida > Veneridae > Ruditapes > Ruditapes philippinarum. The sequence continues at coordinate 26,058 of NW_026855578.1, forward strand.
TAAAATAGTAAAATCATTTGACAAAGATGACTATGGTCAGAATCTGTTTTCCTGTCCTTGGTACTTGACTGTCAGTCCTGACAATTCTATGATATATGTCACTGATTGTGGCAGACAGACTGTGACCTGTTTGACCTTTGATGGTAAGATGAAGGCAATCTACAAAGATGACCGACTGAAAGATCCTTACCAACTTGCTGTTGATGAATATGGATCAGTTTATGTGTGTAGTCGTGACTCAAAGAATATCCATCAATTATCACATGATCTCACCAAAGTGAAGATACTGCTAAATAAAAGAAATATTTCACCAACAAGTATTGCATACTGCCAGAATACCAAGAGATTATTTGTAGGGATAAATAATGATAGATAAAAGAATAGAGGTTTTTAGTCTGTCACTGGAATAAAATACTACACCACTTTCACAGTCTCATAAACTACAATTTCACTTACTGCTATATATTCTAAAATGACAATAAATATTCTTTCCCTTAAATAACATTCAAGGTAAATGCTTTGAAACACCACCAGAAAAGCTATATCAGGATGTGTGCTGGCGAAAAACTGTTTATCAATAATCATGTGACCTCACCATTGTGATAATCTTCATAGTTATGAAAGCCATGTAAAACATTATTTAACAAGAACTGGCATAGTTGCAGAATAACAAGATATTGTGGGAATGTGTGAGAGTATACAATTTTTTCATAGACATATATCACAAGGATATAGGATAAAATATGAAACTCTTACACAAAGATTTCAGACCAATCATTCATTCTCACTTTAGGTTGAATAGGCTCGTTATAACCATAACAACTTAACACTTAACATAAATATGACACATTAGAATCTTGAAATAATATGTAAATGCATACACACATATTCATAAAATATCAGGTCCTTAAACCTGTTCTATAAGGTTGTCTGATGTAAATAATTAAAACTTACTCACTGTATAAACTGATTTTATCATTTAAATTACCAAAATAACAACAATAGATTTTATTTGCCTGTAAAAACACAAAATTGTACGTGTAATGAGTTGTATTTATCAATAAAATTTAATTCCTATTAAGGTTTATACCTTTTATTTTTCTCTTTTCCCTTTTAGTGATATTATATTATTTATAACCTACAAATGTGCATAAACGTTTTCCCTCATATAAGTGTGTTTTAACGACATTGAGGCCTCAAACAGTGAAAAAGCCCTATTTAAGCCCCAAAACACTGTTTTTCGTTTGAGGAATGTTGTTAAAACAAGAGGGTCATAATGGCCCTGAAATCGCTCACCTGTATATAGGCCCCTGGACCAATGCCAATTTTAAGCCAGGGGCTTATATTTGAACAAATTTGGTAGACAGCTATTAGAAGATTTTTTATGATAAATATCTACGCTCCAACTCTTTTGGGTTTTATAAAAAGATTTTTTAAGTTTTAACTATATACATATAGGAAAAAACAATGACCCCTCCGCAAGGAGGAGCCAAGTTTGACCCCAGGGCTTTTATTTGAAAAACTTATTAGACACTCACTTGAAGATATCTTATGTTTAGTATCTAAACTCTAGCTCCTTGGGTTATTTAAAAAAAGAATTTCTAAGTTTTTACTCTATACAAAATAAGAAAATCAATGACCCTCCGGGGCTGGGCCAATTTTTACTCCAGGGCATTTATTTGAACAAACTTGGTAAACACCCATTAGAAGAGGTTTGATGCTTAATATTTCAGCTGTAGCTATCAGGAGTTTTTAAAATATTTTTTTTTTTCCATTTTTACTATATATAAATTAAAAAAAAAAAATGACCTCCTGGGGCGGGGCCAATTTTGACCCCAGGGCATTTATTTAAAGAACTTGGTAGACACTGACTAGATGATGATTCATGCCAAATATGGAAGCTCGAGCTCTTGCGGTGTTCTAAAAGAAGATATTTTAAGTTTTTTCTTTCGGTTACCATGGCAACATGGCAACCAAAGTTCTGCTTGGAATTAAATTCTTTTAAAAAAAAATTTAAAGTTGGCTACCAAAGGAACATTCCTGTGAAGTTTGGATGAAATTGGCTAAGTGGTTTATGAGGAAATGTCGTTTAAAGAAAAAGATTACGGACGGACGGACGGACGACGGATGGACGCCGGATGAAAAGCGATCACAAAAGCTCACCATGTCAATTTGTGACAGGTGAGCTTAAAAGTGATCACTTTTCGGCGCGGCCCCACATCAAAATGATACATCAGGGGGTTGCCAGAAGGAGATGTGCCCCCTACTGTTACTTTTTTGGGGGGAGGGGGGGTTGAAGGGAGCGGCATTCCCCACATTGCAAAGAAAATTTTGGACATGTGACAGGCTTAAATTGGACAATGCATTGAGAAGTTGTAGCACTTTGAAATCAGTTTTGATGGATAAGAAACAATGAAAAATAGTGATTTTTCGCAATTTTGAGATGTCCCCCAGTTGCCATGGTGACAGGAAATTTAAGATTTTGCATGCTGTTACAGAGAGTAAGGTCCAGTCAACATTTTTGGCAAGTTTCATCTGTATTGAAGCATTTTTCATAGTTTCATAGCAGTTTGAACTTGTGAAAGGAGGCTTTTTCAATGACCATTTTTCGAAATATGCTCATATGGTAAAAGGTTAGAGAATGTTTAGTCCTTTCGGTTCAAATATGATCCAGAATGGGAAATCTGAAATTTTAAACTACACAAAGGTGACAGGAATAGGCAGTTGAAAGAATACCTGTTAGTGGTAACGATGCTTGCTTTGCATGCAAAAAGTTTTATTTACAAATCCAACAATCGTTAATATTTTTATAAGGCCTTTCTCTTGTATTTTTGCCCCTCTTCATCTATTTGTTTTCTTTTTTTCCATATTATTTCCATGTACTGTATTTACGAGAATGCTTCAGCAGATATAATAAGTTATAATTCAATTGAATTCAGCAATTCAAAAAAATGTCTCTGACCTCTGTGGCACTCGCAGTCGGACTGGCGAGTTCGTCTCTGGCACCGAGCGAGTATAGGTGATTACAGCGGAGCAATTAAGTGGCTTAATTAAAAGCTAATTCCCAATTTTCCAGTACACAGTGTTGTGGTGATAGACAACGTCTAAACAGAAAATAAACCTTTAATGCATAACATATAAAGGACAATTTGACATACATTTGTTTAATATGGTACATTTAAGCAGGATCTTTTAAACAAACCCAGGAATAATTTTACAAAAAGAGAATATAAAAGAGTCTTGCAAAGTTATATCATACTTTCTCACAATAAAATAAAACTTAATTTCAAAAAGAACACATGAAGCGTTATCAAACTGATTAGTAAAATAATATCTTTAATCACAATATTTTTTTTTTGAATCTCATATTACCTCTTATCAAACATAAATTATGCAAGGCAACAGTGCTGTATCTAATTCTTTAAACTTATCAAGTTAGGTCATTGTAATATAAAACACCTGATATGCTGATATAAATAGTTATTTATGCCAACAAAGAAATTTCTTATTTTCTATTCACTATAAAAAGAAGCAAAAATCAAAATTAATATTCAACAATAAAGCACACACATATTTTAAGTTGAATCATTCATTACCAAACTGATTTATGTTTCAATAAAGCACATGATACAATAATTCTTTGGCCTCGAATATCAACTCTGATCAAGCATAAATTAAACACGACAACAATACTGTATCTGGCTCTTTAAACCTAATAAGTTAGGGCATTTTACCATAGCAACTGATAAGCGAGTATACAATATATATAACTTATTCATGATGTAATTGATAAACAAGCTTTGAATAGGAAATAATGGTAAACCAATCTTAAAAGTTTATAGGTTAAAACCAATTATTTTGTTCAAATGAACTTAATAATAATGAGAATGGCATTGACAGCATTTATAAACACTATTTAATCTTCAGGATTAACATTGAAACTCAATACTTATATAGTTCATGTAAATTATACAAAGACGATCAAATTAGCAAAATGGCTTCTAATTTCTGTGGATCACTTACACAAGACTCTGATGAAATTAAAGAAATGTATTGTGAGGAATGTGACAGACATGGTGATGGTTATGCTACAGCTGTAGCTTTCTGTGTTGATTGTGTGGATTATATATGTGTGACCTGTCAAAGATATCATAAGAGACAATTTAAAACTCACAAAATCCAAGAGAGTAAAAGTATGCCTCAGGATTTTTATTTTGAGAAATGTTCAACTCATCCTGGACAGCTGATTAAGTTTTACTGCCTTCAGTGTAACAAAGAAGCCTGCCAGGAATGCAAGGATAATGACCATAAAAACTGCAGTGATATTAACCATTTACCAACCCTTGCCTCAGACATACAAAACAGTGTTGAACTAACAGACTTTGGCAAAAATATGGATCAATTGTCCAAGGATATAAAAGATACAGAAAAGTTGTTAGATGCCAAAAGTGAAGTGATTAAGAAACAAGAGGAAAATGCAACTTTTGCATGTAAAGAGCAAAGCAACAAGCTGATAGCAACTTACAAGCAACATTATCAAGATCTAGTTGATGATTTTGATAATAAAATGGAAGATACCATCGCTAAGTTGAAGAATGAAAGGTCAAAACTAATTCAAATGTCTTCTGAAAAGGGAAGAGAGTTTGAAGAGAAAGTAGGAAAAGCTGAATCAAATATAAAAGAAGGGGTTGTTAAGACAAACACTGATTTTAAAAATCTAAAGTCTGAACATTTGAATTTGGTTGGAAATTTGAAGGCTCTCACTGTTGATTTAGAGCAGACTCGGAAATTAGGTAAAAACTGTGAACTATTTAAAACACTGAAATTAGTGAAACAAATGTGTAAACACATTCAAGTCACCACTGACCAAATTCAACATTCTTACATACAGCGATACAAACTCAACATATTTGACATTCCACCAAAAGTAAAATCTTTAGAGAATCAAACAAGGTTTTTCTCATTAGATGAAGTACATGCATCAGCTGAAGAGAGAAAAATTGCCTTTAATTTTGATATCAATCATGAGTTTGACAGTATTATTTCTTTACTTGTGCTATCTGAACATACACTCCTTGCATTAGATTATAATAGGTGTAGTCTTGTCATATTTACACTTGAAAAGTCAAATGAAGAATATATCAAAGAAAGAAAATTCAACAGCAAACCATGGGGAATAACAAAAGTTTCAGATCATAAAGTTGCTGTCACATTTACAGATGAAAAAATGATCAGACTGATTACATTCGCTCAGGATATGGAAGTTTTAGATATCACTGAGATACCAGGAAATGGTTGTTGTAGTGGTATTGCTTACAGTAATAACCATTTTGTGGTTTCATATTGGTTGACAGGTAGTATTAAGATTTATAGTATATCAGGTAAAATAGTGAAATCATTTGATAAAGATGACAATGGTCAGAATCGGTATACCTATCCTGCTTATTTGACTATTAGTCCTGACAATTCTATGATTTATGTCTCTGACTGGAGCAGAAACACTGTGACCTGTTTGACTTATGCTGGTGAGGTGAAGGCAATCTACAAAGATGATCAACTGAAAAATCCTCAACAACTTGCTGTTGATGAATATGGATCAGTTTATGTGTGTGGTCGTGAATCAAATAATATCCATCAATTATCACATGATCTCACCAAAGTAAAGATATTGATAGATAAAAACCATGGCATAATAAGACCAACAAGTATTGCTTATTGCCAGAATACCAAGAGATTATTTGTTGGAATGAATCAAAGTAGTAAAATAAAGGTTTTTAATGTGACACTTGACTAAAATATTACATCACATTCACAGTCACATTTACATTAACAACAATTTCTCTTACTGCTATATATTCTTTAATGAATTAGATATTCTTACCCTTCAAAAATCATTCAAGGTAAATGTTTTTAACCACTACCAGAAAAGCTATTTCAGTATATGTGTGGGTGAGAAAATGTCCATTAGTAATCAAATGACCTGACCATAGTGATAAATCTTCGTACGAGAGTCTCGTAGTTATGAAAGCCATCTACCACATTATTCAACAAGAACTGCATAGTTGCAGATTAACAAGACATTATGGGAATGTGTGACAATATCAAAGTTTTCAAAGCGTCAGAAGGATAAAGGATAAAATATGAAACTCTTACACAAAGTTCATTTAAAAGTCTTATTTTAGGGTGGGTGAATAGGCTCCTTATAACCATAACAACTTAACACTTTTCATAACTATGGCACATTCGAATTTTGAAATAATATGTTAATGCATATACATGTATTCATAAAATATCAAGTCCTTTGACCTGTTCTATACGGTTGTGTGATGTAAATAATAAAAAGCCTCTTATTCACTGTATAAACTGAAATTACCAAAATGAAAATAGAAACAATAGATTTTATTTACCTGTAAATACACAAAATTGTCAATGTGATGAGTTGTATTTATCAATAAAATTTAATTCCTGTTAAGGTTTATGCTTTTAAATTTCATTTTTCCCCGTTAGTGACATTACATTATTTATTACCTACAAATGTACATTAAAGAATGTTAAGTCCTTCGGTTCAAATATGTTCGAGAATGGAGAAACTTAAATTTAGAAGTACACAATGGTGGCAAGAATATATCATATACATGTATGAAAACACACCAACTGGTAACAGTTGAAAGAATGTTATCAATTCTGTTAGTGATAATGTTGCTTGTTTTGCATGCAGAAGGTTTTATTTGAACAATTGGTAATATTTTTATTAGGCCTTTCTATCTTACTTCTGCCCTTTTTTTATCTATTTGTTTTCTTTTTTCATATTTTTCCATGTACTGTAAATACGAGAATGCTTCAGCATGTATATTAAGTTACAACACGACTGAATTCAGCAATTGAAAAATGTCTCCGACCTCTGTTGCACTCGCAGTCGCGCTGGCGAATTCGTCTCGGGTACCAAGCGAGTACCCCATTAGGTGATTACTGTAGTAATCAAGTGGCTTTATTAAAAGCTAATTCCCAATTTTCCAGCACACAGTGTTGTGGTGATAGACAACGTCAAAACAACAAGAACTGGTTTAACCGGGTGATGTTCCCCGAAAAAGTTTTGGACACAGAAAAGAATACCGCTTGTAGTGTCTGAGTTATGTTCCGGACAAATTTCAAAGTGTAAAAAGGGAAAAAGGGAAATAACTCCAAAATTAGGCAAGCCATTATTTAGCGAAGGTGACATCATAATAATGTCACTTTATAAGACGCATTGAAATGTTTTCTATCTTTAAGCATAATGAGAGAAGTGCTATTTAAAATAAAAAATAATATATAAGAATATTGATGGACTGCTCTGGGTATTAGTATGGCAAACCTGTACATCTTGCTACAAAAGGTGGTTTCATTTTCTTTTCAAAATAAAAACTTGAGGTAAATGAAAGCACCCACACATTTCAACAATATTGAATGAATATATATTTTTTAAAAGTTACTCATGTATATAGTAATTTTCTACATCAGGATAAGCAAAACATGATAATTTAACCTCTAATGCATAACATATAAACGACAATTTGACATGTATTTGTTTATTATGGTACATATAATCAGAATTTTTAAAAAAAAACACAGGAATAGTTTTACAAAAACATATATGAAAATTTAAAACAAGGTAATATCATAACTTTTTACATAATAAAATACAACTACATTTTAACATAAAGCGTTATCAAACTAATTTATAATTTTTTGTATTTTTTGTCTACCATATTACCTCTTATCAAACAGAAGTTATGCAAAGCAACAATGTTGTATCTGATTATTTAAACTTATCAAGTTAGGTCATTGTAATATATAACACCTGATATGCTGATATAGATAGTCATTCAAGCTAACAAAGAATTTCTTACTTTCTATTCACTATAAAAAAGAACCGAAATCAAATATTTAAACAAGAACATTGTATTTAAACTTGAAGCATTCATTACCAAACTGATGAATTTTCTATTCAATAAATCATAAAATTCAATAATTCTTTGGCCTCAAATATCACCACTGATCAAGCATTAATTATACATGACAACAATAATTTATCTGGTTTTGTAAACCTAACAAGTTAGGCCATTGTAACATAGCACCTGACATGCGAGTATTCAATGTATATAGCTATTGTGCTGTAATCAATAAACTAGTATTGAAAACGAAGTATTGAATTACCAGTGTTAAACCTTTGTATGTTAAAACCAAATTATTTTGTTCAAATGAACGTAATATTAATGAGAATTGCATTGACAGCATTTTCATACTATAAAATCTTCAATATTAATATTAAAACTCAATACTTATATTGTTTAATTGTTCCTGTGAATTATACAAAGATGAACAAATAAGCAAAAATGGCTACTTATTTCAGTGGATCACAAACACAAGACTCTGATGAAGTTAAAGAAATGTATTGTGAGGAATGTGACAGACATGGTGATGGATATGCTACAGCTGTAGCTTTCTGTGTAGATTGTGAGGATTATATATGTGTGACCTGTCAAAGATATCATAAGAGACAATTTAAAACTCACAAAATCCAAGACAGTAACAGTATGCCGCAGGATTTTTATTTTGAGAAATGTTCCACTCATCCTGGACAGCTGGTCAAATTTTACTGTTCTGAATGTAAGACAGAAGCCTGCCAAGAATGCAAGGATAATGGGCATGTAAACTGCAGAGATATCGCCCATTTACCAACGCTTGCTTCAGACATACAAAAAAGTGATGAACTAATAAACTTTAGCAAAAATATGGATCAATTGTCAAAGGATATACAAGACACAGAAAAGCTGTTGGATGCTAAAAGTGAAGTGATTAAGAAACAAGAGGAAAATGTAACTGAATCATGTACTGAGCATAGCAACAAACTGATAACAACTTACAAACAACATCATCAAGATCTAATTGATGACTTTGATAACAAAATGGAAGAGACCATTGCTAGGTTGGAAAAAGAAAGGTTAGAACTAATTCAAAAGTTATCTGTAAAGGAAACAAAATTTGAAGAAAATATAAGACAAGCTGAAACAGATATGAAAGAAGAGGTTGTTGAGACAAACACAAACTTTAAAAAACTCAAGTTTGAACATTTGAATTTAGTTGGAAATTTGAAGGCTCTTACTGTAGATTTAGAACAGGCTCATAAAGTTGGTAAAAACTGTGAACTATTTATAAAACTGAAGTTAGTGAAACAAATGTGTAAACAAATTCAAGTCACCACTGACCAAATACAACATTCCAATATACAACGATACAAACTAAAAAAATCTGACATTCAACCAACAGTAAAATCTCTAGAGAATCAAACAAGCTTTTTCTCATTCGATGAAGTACATGTATCAGCTGTAGAAAGAAGGCTTACCTTTGATTTAAATATCAATCATGAGTTTAAAAGAATAATTTCTTTACTTGTGCTATCTGAACATACACTTCTTGCATTAAATTATGATAGGTGTACTCTAGTCATATTTATACTTGAAAAGTCAAATGCAAAATGTATTAAAGAAACAAAATTTAAAAACCTACCTTGTGGAATAACAAAAGTTTCAGATCATAAAGTTGCTGTAACATTTCCATATGAAAGAATGATCAGACTGATTACATTTTCTGAGGAAATGGAAGTTTTAAATACCACTGAGATTCCAGGACATGGTTGCTGTTTTGGTATTGCTTACAGTAATAACCATCTTGTTGTTTCACATAACGAATCCTTTACAGAAAATATTAATATTTTAAGTATGTCAGGTGAAATAGTGAAATCATTTGACACAGATGACAACGGTCAGACTCTGTTTAACAATCCTTGGTACTTGACTGTCAGTCCTGACAATTCTATGATATATGTCTCTGATTGTGACAGACACACCGTGACCTGTTTGACCTTTGATGGTACGGTGAAGGCTATCTACAAAGATGATCAACTGAAATGTCCTCTCCAACTTGCTGTTGATGAATATGGATCAGTTTATGTGTGTGGTCGTGACTCAAACAATGTCCATCAATTATCACATGATCTCACCAAAGTGAAAATACTGTTAGATAAAAATCATGGCATGTATACACCAGCAAGTATTGCATACTGCCAGAATACCAAGAGATTATTGGTGGGAATGAATCAAAGTAGTAAAATAAAGATTTTTAATGTGTCACTTGAATAAAATATCTCATCACTTTCACAGTCTCATTAACAACAATGTATCTTACTGCTAGAACTATTCTCACACTTACTCTAATCACATGTTCAAATGAAAAGCTTTGAAACATAACCATCTAGAAAAACTGGATCAGTATATTGTGTTTGCATGAGTGAGGCAATATCTATCAATAATTATGTGACCTCAGTGAGGCTCGCCAAAACAAAGATCTTGATGGACAAAAACCATGGTAAATCTTCTAAAAGTATGGCATAGTGGCAGAATAATAGTAGCGAATAAAAAGACATTGTGGGAATGTGTGACAGATTTCAATGTGACACTAGGTTAAAATAAATAACTTTTTCAGAAAGTTAGTTTCAAAGTCTCATTTTAGGGTGACTGAATATGGTCCTAAGACTCCTTATATATAACCATAACAACTTAACACTTTACTGAACTATTGCACATTGGAATCTTGAAGTTATATGTTACTATGTACAAACTGTCACATAATCATCAAATGTTTTAACCTGTTGCATGGTGTACAATAATCATGCCTGTATTTTACTCTATACTTATATTTATTAACATCAAGTCTTTTAACCTGCTGTATGGTGTACAATAATCATGCCTATACTTTACTGTATACATATATTCATTAACATCAAGTCTTTTAACCTGTTGTATGGTGTACAATAATCATGCCTATACTTTACTGTATACATATATTCATTAACATCAAGTCTTTTAACTTGTTGTATGGTGTACAATAATCATGCCTATACTTTACTGTATACATATATTCATTAACATCAAGTCTTTTAACCTGTTATATGGTGTACACTAATCATGACCATATTTTACTGTATACATATATTCATTAACATCATGTCTTTTAACCTGTTACATGGTGTACAATAATCATGACTATATTTTACTGTATACATATATTTATTAACATCAAGTCTTTTAACCTATTGTATGATGTACAATAATCATGCTTATACTTAACTGTATAAAGTGATTTAAAACGCAATAATGAAAAAGTATTTTGTGCCTGTATTTTTTACACAAAATTGTACATGAAATGAGCTGTATACATTTCCTGCTATTACAGTTTATTTCTTTCATTTTTCTTTTAAATAGTTTAATAGTTTGTTAGTGACATACCAAAATTAAATACCTATATTATTGTATGAATAAATAAAATTGAGATCTAGTCATGATGTGTCACTTATTACTCTCTGATAGTCCTTCACTTAGTTAATGTAATGTAATATTACCATTGAACACTGTTTACATAACATAAAAAGGAGGCCATGATGGTCACATCTAAATGTGCATCTATTATCTAAATCTACGAGGTATGATCAAAAGGTTCTCGGCCCGATATACTTTTAGCCACTATACTGAAATTTAAACACGATACGTCGGTACCGTATCTAATTGAAGATAATGACCCTGTTACACGCGGTTCTACATAGATTAAGTAACATAAAACATACTTTGATCAGTAGAGGGGTGTGTTATTGAGACCAAATGGAAAAAGTTGAAAGCAGAACCGTCATTATATACCACTGTTAGATAGGGATGTCCCCCAAAGAAATCCATGAAGACTTCATGGAAACATTTGGGAAGGCGGCCCCTTTCTATAGCATTGTGAAAAAATGGGCTGCTGAATTTAAGAGGGACAGAATTAGAGATGATGAGCTGTCTGGGCGGCCAAAAGAGGCCACCAACAATGTGCACGATCTGGTCATGTGCGACAGAAGGCGAGACCTTTGAAGTATTGCTAGGGAAATTGGTATAAGCTTTGGTTCAGTTCAGGCAATGCTGGGCAATTCTGACTGATGTCTATGGAATGTCAAAGGTTTCCGCTAGATGGGTCCCCAGACAATTGACGGACAACCAGAAACGGACCAGGCTTGACATTTCAAGATATATTTTGTCTCGCTACGAGGATGAAACTGATTTTATCTACCGGATCGTAACTCAGGATGAAACATGGATCAATAATTAAAAAATACAGAGTATGCAGTGAAAGCACCCTGGCTCACCTCCTCCGAAGAAATTCAAGAGAATGCCATGATGGCTTCAAATTGTTTGGATAGTCAGGGGATAATCATGATTGACTATCCTGAGCAAGGTCGTACCATAAACGGTACGTACTATGGAGACGAATTGAAGCGTCTGCGTCCAGAAATCGCGTGTAAAAGGAGGGGCACACTTACTCAAGGCGTTCCGCTCCCGCACGACAATGCGCTAGCTCACATATCCCAAGTTGCGATGGCTGTCGCAACTAACTGCGGCTTTGAAATTCGTCCTCATCCCCCATATTCTCCGGACTTGCCCCCCTCTGACTTCTACCTGTTTCTGAAACAGTAAACCAAGCTACGTGCTGGACGTTTTGGAAGCAATGAAGGTGTCATGGAGGCGTATACATTGAAATGATGAAACATTACGTATATAAAAGTTATGATATCTTTATTATTTATTATAATGTTTCATATTTCAATGTATACAGATTGGTATGTATAAAGGTTTTATAAATATAATAAAAATCATAAATAATCATATATACTATAATGTTTCATTTAGCTTCGAACCTCCAATTTGTAACTAGAAGTCTGAACTCCTTATCACTGAGGCTAGTTTGGCACGTGTTGTGTTTGTAATAAACCATGTATATTGTTATATACTTTTCTTAAAAACTTAGTATATTTTTCTCAGATTTGATATTATTAAAATATTTTGGCTTATCAAGAGGCATGCAGCTTTAAGACTAACCTGGTATATTCCATACTAAATACAAGATATAGAACAGATTATCTTTACAATTATAGCTGTACTATAAGTCCCTACACATTACAGGCTTTATCTATAATTATATTCTGTGGATAACAGCTTTAGTTGAAATACATTTTTTTTTTTCAAAATAGCAACATATAAAGTAAGTCAGTACGTACGTAACGCCTTTATTTAACAAGGCTTACATGTTCGGTTTACCGATCTTCCATGTGGGAAAAGTTAAAACAAAACATAAATATAACATAGATTTTATTATGTAAATAAAACACCTCTACCAAAATACATTTTATAAGCAGCACTTTTTAAGCTGAGCATTAAATATAAAAATCTCATTTTACAAGTACATTTATTAATACATGTATATTTATCAATCACTTTTGTCAAAATGGTCCCAAAAATAATCTCTCATGAAAAAAGGTTAATTAAAAATTGTTGAAATCAAAAATGAACAAAATCAAAGAACTTGTAGTTCAAAATGTCCCCAAAAGCTGTGCCCAGTAAAGGAACCATGACTCCTAACTTAAAAAGGGCATGATTTCTATTAAAGAGAGTTACAAGATTAAAGAAAACATTTACAAATCACTCTGTAGCAGGCGACACAAAAATACGCCTCTATATGCATGTACAAAATTATAACTTAAGAAAACTAAAACTTAAAATACATAAAATTATAGAACACAAGCATGTTACAGATACTGATGCAGCAGTCCCCACAACCTGTGTAAAGTTATCTGATGATTCCTTACCTCCAACCCATATAATTGTGGAGATTAACTTTAAGAATGTGTCTTTTTTTATAATATGTATCAAGACCTTGATTATCATAACCATTTTTCATCAACATAGCTTTTGTACATTCTGATTATCAGACGACCCCTGTGACTGGTAACCACATTTTTATCAGTTGTATGAAAAAAATAAAAATAAAATTTGCATTATTCCCCTTATGGTCCTCTGTTGACTGGCCAAGTATATGTACCACCAGCCTAGCTTGTGTACATTTTGAGTTATACTTATGGCAATGAAGCAAAAATGAATGGGAAAGGGGTTGGGTAATACTCATTGTCCCCTCCAATGAAACCTGATGGGGACTACCAAAATATCGACCCTTTGTAATTATATTTGAATTTCCTTAACACAGAATGACCTTCCAAGATGGTACTCTGCTAAATCCTGACTTATTCTATGAGGAGAATTAGGAGAATATTTCTTTTTTAGCCTAATGGAAGTTACCTTGACTATGATCTGATCGATTTAAAACCAAATGCAAAAAGTGTTTCATATAGGTACCAACAAATCAAATATCTATGATATCAGTTAAAATATAACAAATGTATAAAGATGTCATGAGAAACGATTAAGGACAGAACAAACCATCAACTTTATGCTGGCAAGATGATTTTAAAATGCTAGCCCCATGATTTAAAAATGCTGGCCCAATGATTTAAAAATGCTGGCCCCATGATTTGAAACTGCTGGCCTCATGATTTGAAAATGTTGGCCCTATGATCTGAAAATGCTTGCCCCATGATTTGCAAAATGGTGGACCCATGATTTGAAAATGCTGGCCCCATGGTTTGAAAATGCTGGCATCATGTTTTGAAAATGTTGGCCCCTTGATTTGTACAATGCTGGTTGTTGATTAAAAAATGCTGGTTGATTTGAAAAAAATATCATTATTTTTGAAAATATAAACAAAATTTTTCAACAGTGTATATCAAGTAAAATAATTAGGGACATATTTATGTAAACTACCCATATACTGTATTCACTAAATATATGTAAAATATTAAAATACACAATGACATTATTTACTACCAAAATATTGTATTTATTTCATATGTATAATGTAAAAAAGTATACAATGATATTTACCTCAAATATATTGTATCCACTTTATCAATATAATATAAAAATACAATTACATTTACTACCCAAATATTGTATTCATTTTACATGTATAACATAACAAAACATAATAACATTTACTACAATTCCCATATATTGTACTTATTTTTATGTATAATATAAAAATACATCACTATGTAAACTACTCTATATATATAGTAAACATAATATCATATTGTATTAAATTTAAATGAACACTTATAAGGTTATATTCAGCTGTATTTCACACCTTATGAAATGTTACAAGTGAATTTCAAGCCTTTGCATCATTTGATCTTACAATGTGAATCATTGGATCGTTGGATCTCATTTTATCTATTTAGCCATACTTCAGAGTCCAAAAATTCCATATAAAAATTATGCTGTACTCCATCCACACTTTTTCATTTTCTGAGTCCAAAAATTATATATCGAATCCTTATTGTACTCAAAGTAATGAAGTAATGTCAAAATGAAAAAAAAATTCTTTAGTGTGAAATTAAGAGGTCAACTGGACTCATACACAGCAGCAAAACCTATATTGGACTATGCATCAGGTTTTACAGCTGTGTAAGAGTCCAATATAATGCAGTATTGTACTCAACACTATATAATAATCTTAATCTTGAAAAACATGTCAATAAAGGTAATGGTATAGACAATAACTGAATCCTGAAAACTGTCATTAAATGTATATATATGGTATATACATGTAAAGTTTATCAGCAAAAAACAATACAAAAAACAAACCAAAAAATTATTCCTGCAATTCAATTTGATTTATGTATTCATAATCAAAATAATGTCATATCATAATAAAGATGATAAAAAAACATTCAATGCAGAACAGCAAAACTTATTGATATAAACTCCTTTTTACTATGTCAAACTTGAGGTGGATTTCAGAAATATGTAATACAGTAAATTACATTAGCCCATTATATAAAAGCTGTAAAAATGATAATCATTGTTAGAATAAATCTAGATTATAGCAAAGAAATAAGAGGATGGCTTCAATAAATTTAGTAAAAAACATGTTTTCATAAAACTACACATACATAATTAACAACTGTAAATTTTCTAATTCAATAACTTTTCAATAACTTCCATATATGAACTGAAGTATTATTGGTGGTAATCAATACATGTACAATTAGTAAAAACATGAATTTGTAATGATCTATCTCTCTCTCCTCTTAAATATAAATATAAAGATTTTGTAAATAAAAACCAACAATATTTATTAATATCAGATCTAAAAATTGTATATTCATAAAAAATATTTCAACAAAATAAAATCTCACAAAATGTTCCCACAAACGCTATACAAAATGTTCCCAAAATAACTTTGTATATGATGAATATGAAAAACCACAGTAAAAACTAGAACTTCCATTGTCCTAGCTAAGACATCCCTGCATGCTGCTTTGTCATTACACCTGAATTATAAATTATATTGACTTTACATATATGAAGTTTACCAGATTGTATCTCCAATGCTTTTAAGTAATGCTCAAATTCAAAATAAATATTAAGCATTACAAAGGATTTTTGTGATGTTTTCCTTCTATCCACCTATGAAGGTATAAAGTCGATACCTACTGTGTTTGTTTGAGTTGTACTCAAAATAACTAGCAGGTATTACAAAGGGCAATAACTCTAAAATTATGCAAAAGAGAGTTATGGTTCTTGGGCACTCCTCATCTTGAAAAGAGCTATCCATCTATGAAGTTTCAAATTGATACCTACAATTTTTTTTCCGAGTTATGCCTGGATGAATAAAAACCTATGGCAGATGGATGGCTGAACAGTTAAAAAATGATTTCAGTAAAGCCACCTAACAACTTCATTGTGTGAGGGGTATACAACCAAACACTATGAATTCAAACACCATGAACAGGCTCAATCAAACCGAGTCTGCAACATTTTCAAATTTGCTATGTTGGGCTTTCTTTAAGGATTCTGTTTTTTCTCTATTCTATATAATTATAATATAACTGTCATATGCCTGTAAATTTATATATAAATTATTACTGTCTATAAATAAAATTAAACACATTACTGTATAAATATTAACTTCCCTGTATGTTGAAAAATACTGTTGTTGTTTTGTTTTGTATGAGTATAGAAAAGCTCAAGTATACACTTGAATATCTACCAAAATTTTAACCATCTCCTAAACTATTAACTACATTTCTATCTGTTGTATGTACCTAGCTGAGACAAATCCTTATTCACATGTCATTTAAATTTTCTGAGATGGTCCGTTATAATTTTTTTTAAGGCACAGCCATATTTTGGTTTTATCACAAACAAAAACGAGTTATCTGAGTTTTGAGGTGGCCTTAAAATGCATTTGAGACTGCCATGTTTGGTTTCATCACAAACCAAAAGAGAGTTTTCTGAGGCTTGAGATGGCCTAAAATGCATTTAAGACAGTCCCTCAGACATCTCTTAATGACAACAAACATTTATATAGCCTGGCAAAAGCTGCATTTTGGCTTTTTAATTAATTCTCCTTAAAAACCATAGAAACTGCATTAGACTTACACATTCAGAGTTCAGAATACAAAAATTCAGTTCAGAAAAAATAGTTGTAAATTATGAACATGATGATTCCTACTTCTTCCGTTAACCTGACCCACCACTATGTTTTTTGTACAGAGCTGCTATGTCATTCTTGAAGAAACTACGCAGCTGTGGACGCTTGTTTTTGAACGTAGGTGTTACCAGTCCATTCTCAATAGAAAATAGTTCTGATCGCAAAATGATATCTTTAGTCTGAAAATAAATAATAGAATAATTCATATTTATGTAATATGAGTTGTCAGTAAAATAGCTGAACTTCTACTATTCTTAATCCTTTAGGAGGAAAATCCTTAAATCCTAAAATCTTTTCTTTTTTGGTAAGGTTTCACGTCGCACCAACACAGTATAGGTCATATCCAAGTTTTAGTGATGGAGGAATACCCAAGGTGCCCCCATGCATTATTTTAGGCATGAACTCGCACCTCTTTAGAACCACTAATATTCCATAAGGTAACTAGATAGCTTCCTCAGATGAAAAAAAAAAACAAAGTACCTGGTGATCTTGACCTTGCATATATTGACCAAGATTGTAAATATTTTTATATAAAGTCTCAAGACAACCAAATTGTCCATATACAATTTCATATTTTTAACTGACACTGGAATTCTATGTGTGACTCTGACCTTGACAGCAAGGAACTGGATTATGCACTATATACAACACTTTAAAATGATAAACATTTGTGGCATGTTTCATTAAAATCCCTCAATGAATGTGGAATTTTAATTGCAACAAATATTTTCCTTTGACCCATGTGTCCTTGACCTTTGACCCCTACTTAATCATGACACTACATCTTATGGTTATGAACATTTGATCAAAAATATTAATATCAATCTATGCATATATAGCAGATATGCAACAGACACAAATGTACGTTTGCCAGCATATTTGACAAGGGTGACCCGATTATATGTAGGTGTAAACAAGAGCTGTCCGTAAGACAGCGCGCTCGACTTTTTTATTGCTTGCCAATAAAAAAAGTTTTTGCAGTAAAAGGCAATACAAGAATCTCTGTATTTTTAAAGTGAACTAGTTGTTTGATACCCTTGAATATTACAGCAATGTTTATATGACATAATTTATGGTAAAGTGAACAAGTGGATAGGAATGAATTTTTTTAGATTTTTTAAGTTTTTTAGTGCTTGCCTATAATACAAAACATTGACAGTTAAGGGCCATAATTCAAATAAAATCTTTGACAGAATTACCTTCTCCTGGACATGTTTGGGAATCATGATTGTAAACAAGTATTCCAACTTTCAAATTAATATCTCAAACAGTTCAGTCAAAAAGTGGACTGGTACTAAAAACTTAACCAAGATTCTAAGTCGATAAAAGGCCTTAATTTTTAAAACAAATCCTTGACAGAGTTACCTTCTCTTGCGTACAGATGGGGGTAATGATGTGAAATAGCATTAAAAGTTTCAAAGCAATATCTCAAAGGGTTAAGGCAATAAGTGGATTTTACCCATATTCAATGTATTTTCTAAGTCAAAAAGGGGCATAATTCTGTCAAAAACCTTGACAGAGTTATGTCCTCTTGTCTGTTGATGAAGGTCGTGATGGTAAACAAGTATGGTCAGTTTCAAAGCAATACCTCCAATGGTTTTGAAATAAAGTGAGGTGGTACAAAAAACTTAACCAAGCTCAATACACTTTCTAAGTCAAAAAAGGGCCATAATTCTGTCAAAAACCTTGACAGAGTTATGTACTCTTGTCTGTAGATGGAGGTTATGATGGTGAACAAGTATGGTAAGTTTCAAAGCCATACTTGTAATACTTCTGAAATAAAGTGGGGTGGTACGAAAAACTTAACCAAGGTGTGACGCCAACGCCGACGCCGACGCCGGGGCGAGTAGGATAGCTCCCCTTTTCATAGAAAAGTCGAGCTAAAAACTACATGTCAAGAAATTAGAAAACAACAATATGTTGCCAAGGTAACTTACAATTTCAAATCCTTTGAGACCAGCTTCTCTACAAGTTTTCTGTATGTCCAGTAGAATCATTGACTTAACACTCTAGATTAAAACATAAATTACAGAATATTTTATAATATAGCAACAGTATTAGAAATTCCTTCATAATCTAAAATTTCATTATTTAACATACAAATTAAAATTTTATCACTGTCAGAAATTTTGGGGAAATCTAATTTATTTAATGTGAATTTTCAGAGAAATGCACTCATTTGCTGACACAATAACATACCACAGGGATATTACTTTTTAATCTAAGAAGGACACATTTGAGAAAAACATGATGGCAAATACTTCTTAATTATTTAACATTATTATTATAGATATCAATTTCTACATATAAATAATTTTTGTCTTACCTCACTTTTGCACAGTTCCTGGAAACTATCAGAAATGTTTTGAGATTTTGCCCATGACATTAAAACTTCTTCATCAGGCACAATCACTGCCATCACATATGGCTGTAAGAAAGTAAATTATAAATGAGAGTAAACAATAAAAATACAATTTTGTTTTGATAACTCTTATGTCACATACTGGTGATTTTTGAAAACCTCTGAGGCCAATTTTAGTCACTTTGAATAAATTGACATCCCTGGTGTTGTAATAAAATTGCATGACATTTCTTAAATGTTACATTGCATGACATGAAAGTATGAGGGGAAAACAATTGTTTCTATACTATTTGTTTTAATATATCCTTCATCCTAAAAGGCAAACTGTGCTGGTCTTATGTCACACCAGTATAAAACACTTTTAGAGACATTGACAGGCCTTTACAAATAAAATAATGTTAATTATTGAAATTAATTAATGTAATTATTCTATACACATCTTATCTAACAGATTACCAGAATATTAAAATAAATCACCTTGACCACATTGTGTTCTGGTGAGCTAAAAAGGTAATTTAACAGTGTTTTGTACAATACTTGATATATTTGGACTCATACCAAGATGTAGAATCACCAAACAACTTAATCCTTTATCAAACATTGACCATACAATGTACAGGTATGTATAAATTGTAAATAAATAATATACAATACCTGAAGACTATCACCTTCTACAAAAGCTTGAGCGACAAATGAGCTCCGGCTATAAACCAGTTCTACTTTCTCTGGGGCCACATACTCTCCCTGTACATAAAATAACACAAAATATAATAAGAAATGAAGATGTCTTATTGCATCGGCATCGTTTAATGAAATTTAGTGTTCTGATGGGCTACTTAATGCATGAATTAACTTTATTGGCTACTGACAGAAGGGCATGAATTAACATGATTGGCTACTGATGGCATGAATTAACTTTAATGGCTACTGAATGCATGAGTTAACATGATTTGCTACTGAATCAATGCATGAATTAACATGATTGGTTACTGACACAATGCATGAATTATCATGATTGGTTACTGACACAATGCATGGACTAACATGATTGAGCTGAAATAAATTGTGCATAAACCAAATTCAGTAACATTTGAAGAAAGGCTACCTGTGACAGCTTGAACAAATTTTTCTTCCTGTCAATAATCTTTAATGTACCATTCTGAAAGGTAAAACATATTCTGAAAAAACATATTCTATAAAACTTAAACATATTCTTAAAAAATTATATTCTGAAAGGTAAAACATATGAATATCACAAAGTCCAATTTGTTCAAAAACAATTAGGGAACATTTCAATCTACAATCAAGTTCTAGAAATATCTTTCTTATGCAACACAAAATAACTAGAAAAAGTTAAGATAAAAATAAAATTGAAGAATGATCGAGTCTGTCCAAATCAGATACTAGAGTGTAGCTCGCACACCCTCTCACTACTTTAACAGTTAAAGTTAGTGTTAAATTTGAGCAACAGAATTTAATGCAATTTAACAGTGAGTAAGTGGATTTAACGGATGCTTAATTTTCACAGAGCTTTGAAGGATAAAGTAAGATTCTTTAAGCACAAACAATAATGCAAAGTGTTTGCACCCATGATATAATTTTTTTTAGTGTTCTCTTATTATTGGTCGGAAAAGCTTGACATTGACATTTGAGTTCAAAATCAGTAAAGGTCCTCTTCTAGTCATGATCAACCAACACACAAAATCTTTGGAGTATATGCCAAAGATTTACCTAGTAATTAGTCAGGCAAGGAAGTGGTGACGTACACAACTACAGGTGTATAAACTGACAGCATCACAATTTACTTCCATTTGTCAATTAAGCGCATTAAGCACAAACAAAAATGCATATACTAAAATTCTTTGACCAAGAAAAACAAAAACTAACAGGTAACCATTGTCCAATATCTCCTGTATGAAGCCATCCCTCCTTATCAATAGTTTCTGCTGTTTTTACTGGGTCTTTATAATATCCACTTGAGATAGTGACTCCTTTAGCACACACCTAGTGAAATATAAATAACATATAGTGAAATATAAATAACATAAAAACTAAAAATCTTTATCTTAGATTTTTACATAAAAAAGCTTACTTTGATTCATTGATACCATCATTTATAAAAAAATAAATGCAAAATTATATCTACTATAATTTACTTCCCTTTGATTATTTTAAGCAAAGTTATCAAATGGTTTATCACCCCTTGATAACTTAATACAACTTATCCATCTCTATTAAATTTTAATGCAGTTATCTCCCCTTGATTATTTTTCATAATATCACTTTGAGGAGCATAGTATACAACACCTCGGTTATAATAACCTTCATGTAAGATATCACAAGACTTACCTCCCCTTGGTTATAATAACCTTCATGTAAGATATCATATGACTTATCCCCCCTTGGTTATAATAACCTACATGTAAGATATCACAAGACTTACCTCCCCTTGGTTATAATAACCTTCATGTAAGATATCATATGACTTACCCCCCCTTGGTTATAATAACCTACATGTAAGATATCACAAGACTTACCTCCCCTTGGTTATTTTTAGCGTAGTAATTATATTCAGGAGCATCAAACAGTTTGATGTAGGTGTATGGTAAAGGAGGTCCAACATGTCCTATAATATAGTAAAGAATGAACATTATTTTTTTCAGGAATATAATTCCTGTGTCATTATAACATCTTAGGTGCATTAAGAACAATTCTTACACTCCTCGTGACTTTTCCACTATACAAAGAAGAAAAAAGATGGTGTTAAGCTGGCAATAATCTCTGGTACGGACTACATGTATAATTATGGGGCTATTATATTTTCTACCTCTACCCTTTAAAAGGCAACAATAATTACGCATTTTTATTGACATCTTCTGTTCTTATAATGTTTTCTTTTCATATGCTGCTAAAATGATATCTCACATACACTAACGCCACAGATTTGATTAATATCAGTTGATAAAATAATATGACAAATCAGCGCCAATTCGTAAGCAGTGTTATGAAATCATTTAGGTAATTAACAATAAATTGACATTTATTTATTTAAATTAATATTAACCTGCACTCCAGTCTCCAACTAACCCCATAGTTACTGCTGCAACACTTTCTGTTTGTCCAAATGCTTCTACAAACTGTAAATACAGTCAATTATAATCATAACACAACTCTTGTTAACTTCATTACATGATTTTTCATAGTTGCCTCCCTTGTAATGTAAACAATAAATACTGAAGCTGCATGCCTCCAGATCAGCCAAAATATTTCAAGAATTTAGACTTTAGAAAAATGTGCTTGGATTTTAAGAAAAGTAAAATATTTTAGATACAAGTAATAATTATAATGAAATGTATGATTGAGGGCTGATTTTGCAGACTTTATCACCATATTTCTACTGGGTTAATAACACAGTAAAGTCTATTTTTGATTATTTTGACCACTTTTTATTAATTTAAGTGGTTTCCAAGTGCTGTTTGCAATTTGTAAATTATTTTCTTTGTTTACTTAACAATAATTTTCTTTTAAATAGGTTTTTAAAGAAGTTTCATGAAAATTGGCACGAGTCTGGAGGCAGTCTGCTTTTAAATTTGCCATGTTCTTTATATAATATTCTTTCACTCTTTAGTACTAATAAATATACATTTAACACACTCAAAATAAATCAAGAATGCTTTCTTAACCCATTACTTCATATACACGCCTTTTAACGCCTTTTTCACCCCCCCCACTTTTTGTTGTCTCAAATGATGAAAAAATGCCTTATTTAGGCCCCAAACACTTGGTTTTGTTTGAGAAATGTTGTTAAAAAAAGTGACCTCTTTTTCGGCGCGGCCTCCCAACCAAAAGATACATCAGGGGGTTGCCAGAAGGGGGTTTAGGGGGGTTTGAAGGGGGGCGGAGTCCCCCTCATCGCCAAGAAAAATTTTGGACTTGTGAGAGGCTGTAAATGACCCCAGATTGATCATAAGGTAACGTGTAACCAACGCTGAAAAGCATTTGACTCTATCTCAATCCATTGAGAAAGTGCAGCACTTTGAAATCAATTTTGATGGAAAAAATCAACGCAAAATAGTGATTTTTGGCAATTTTGAGATGTCCCCTCGTTGCCATGGTAACAGAAAATTTAAACCTGAGCATGTTGTTGCAAGTGCAATGGTCCAGTCAACATTTGTGCCAAGTTTGATTAGTGTTGAAGCAGTTTTTATAGTATTATAGCAATTTGAACTTGTAACGGGAGACTTTTCAATGAAAACAGCCATTTTTCACAAAATGCTCATGAAGTAATGGGTTAATATATGTTTTATTCCTCCTCTTTATGAATTTTCACAAAGGGGATTAATTCTGTAAATATTCATGCTAGAGTTACAGATCTTTGACAATGGCCTCCAATTAAAATCATAAAGAAATGAATGAAGTTTCAAATATATAACCTCTAACAGTTACCTCAATCAGTAAATTCTTTAAGTAGTAAATAAAATATAAATTTGAGCGCAAACATTAACAGAGAGTTATCTTACAGGAAAATCAATTACAAATATTTCTACTTACCGCACAACCAAGAGCACATCTAAAGAAAGTTAAAACTTCAGCTTCCAGTGGTGCAGAACCTGTGACAACAATATCAACTTTACCACCAAACAATGCCTGAATCTTCTTAAACACAATCTTATCCCAAATACTGTTTCGTCTTATTACATACCTATTCATGAATTTAAAACAAAAATACTGATTAAGCCTATAAAGCTATATAAGCATTAATTTCCCATGATGTTCATGAAAGCAAAGTTTAATCTGACAAAGTTCTACAACATTAATTATTCGACACTAGCCTAAATTCAATTTTACCTTTTTTACATTAATCAAATAGTTTTTTTTTAAACTTGCATTGCTCTTCCTTACAAATTCATCCGTCAAAACAACATTTCAATGTTCTTTGTCCCCTGTACTACCACTGCTTAAATTTGAAACAGTCTCTTGGAGAAAAAAAGTTGATTTTATTTGGGAATTAGAAGTAATGGGATAATAAAATCAGACATCCTTTTTTCTACTTGAGAAACTCACTGTTTCAGTTCTTTCTCCTTGGAGGAAATTGCCCAGTTAAACAGAAACTGTTTCACTTTACTGCTTTTAACTCCTGCAATCACCTGTAGGTCAAAAATAAAATAAATATCAAAACACTTAAAAGATACAATCAAATTTCTGAGTCCACACTTTTAATACAAATAATCAAAGAAATATAACATGCAGTATTTATTTAATCAATCTCTTAAATAAAACAGATTTGAAATAAACTTATAAAACTTTGGTATGGTATGTTATGTTAGTTCTTGTGTGTGGTAACGTGTTCTAAGTGCTCTATCCGTTCTGGTCTTTGCTTTGCTTGAGTCAACTCCCAATTGAGTATGTTAAAATCTATAAGTTGAACTATGAGTAAATGAACATTGTAGAGTTTGTAATCTATGAACATAGTTTCTCCAAAGTTGATCTTTACTTTTATAGTTTAGGAAGGAAACACACGCTCATACCACATTACAGACGGACATGTATACAAACCTTATCATAGATTCTGTTCATAAGTCTGGGAACAGAGAAGAACACAGTTGGTTTTAAAGTCTGTAAATCATCTAACAAAAGTTTTACATCTCCTCGGAAAAATCCAATCTTAGCTCCCTCCATGGTCAAACATTGTTGGCCAATACGTTCATACATGTGAGCTAGAGGTAGGTAAGACAAATGTGTGTCATCTTTATTGAATTTCCTGTAATGCTAAAATCAAGGAAAGATAATATGTTAACATAAAATGAACTAGAAATGTGTCATCATGCCACGGATGCCCCCGCATGCAGCCAAAATTTCAGATGGTGCATTAATTATTTTTTTCATTTTAAGTTCAAAGCCCTTAAAACTTTTCAATGTTAACACAAACCATTTTCATACAATGTTCAAGGCACTGAAATTATTAAGTCTTAACCTTTTAAAAATAGCATATTGCATATTTGTAGCCAAAATAATGGCTAAAAGTATGAGTGAAGAAACTGCCAAAACATCATCAAACTATGACCAAATTCCAACTTGACCTGCCCATTCCTTTGACATATCCATATGTCAAATTTAAGTTAGATAATGAATAGAAACTGTAAATTTCATATTATTTTCAAAGTGAAAGGGGCATTACTCTGCCAAAAATCATTGAACCATGACCAAACTCGAACTTGACCTGAGCATTCCAAAAACATATCCATATGTCAAATTTGAGTTGAATGTGTTGTACCATCGGGGAGATAATAAACGGAAACTGAAAATTTCATATTACTTTCAAAGTGAAAGGGGCATAACTCTGCCAAAAATCATCGAACCATGACCAAATTGGAACTTGACCTGTATTTTCTCATGACATATCCATATGTCAAGTTTGAGTTGAATGTGTTGTACAGTTAGGGAGATAATGAACGGAAACTGAAAATTTCATATTATTTTCATAGTAAAAGGGGCATAACTCTGCCAAAAATCATCAAACCATGACCAAATTCGAACTTGACCTGTATTTTCTCATGACATATCCATATGTCAAGTTTGAGTTGAATGTGTTGTACCGTTGGGGAGATAATGAACGGAAACTGAAAATTTCATATTATTTTCAAAGTAAAAGGGGCATAACTCTGCCAAAAATCATCGAACCATGACCAAATTCGAACTTGCCTGTATTTTCTCATGACATATCCATATGTCAAGTTTGAGTTGAATGTGTTGTACCGTTGGGGAGATAATGAACGGAAACTGAAATTTCATATTATTTTCAAAGTAAAAGGGGCATGACTCTGCCAAAAATCATCAAACCATGACCAAATACGAACTTGACCTGTATTTTCTCATGACATATCCATATGTCAAATTTGAGTTGAATGTGTGCAACCGTTCTTAAGATAATAAACGGAAACTGATGATGACGGAATGACAGAATGACAGAAGGATGGAAGGACGGAAGGACGGAACAGGGTAACACTATATGCCCCGGCCATTACATGGCGGGGGCATAAAAATTTAAGATGAATTACCTCCCATTAATTTGACAAAAAATGTCATTATTTGCATTGCTTAAGTAACTTACTGTATAGATATTAATTGCTTCATTGCCAAAGCTGATCTGAGAAATGACAACAATCACCTTTCTTTACCTTAACTGCCAAATGACTGAATACAAAAATAAATATAGATCCAGTTCATATCATTGTATCTATTTATTAAAATTTATGTTAATATAAAAGTTATCTTAGTATTTCTAAGCTGTTCATTTTAACTCTATTTATTTCTACATTGAATGGGGGTTATCCAATCACATTTTTGTATCACCATACATACATAGTTATGGTTTCCACACAGGATAAATGGCACACAGTGTAAACACATGCACAGAAATATAACATACAGTATAAATATACATGTATAATTTTCCTACAAGTAAAGATTTTACGAAACTTATGCTTGAAGTCATTGCTAAACAGATAAAACCTTACTTAAAATAGCAGAATCATCTTTTATTACGGAAAATTTTATTCTGTTAACATACAATATTCGTAAACGTTAAATAACAGAGGCATTTTATTACAACTCTTCCCAGATCCGACCACAATATAATTTTACTGTTGATAAATTCTTTAAAAATATTCTATAAGATATTGGTTTGTACCCTTTAAACTTACATAGTCATTGATACTAATCATAGTCATCTGAGCAATAGCCTGTCTGTAAGTTATCACCACACCTTTTGGATTACCTGAAAAATTATATATTATTAGTTACAAAGATTTTTGACAGGTTATATGGCCCTATGTCAAAATGGCTGTTTGTATATAACATGAGACATTAGGTGAGAGTTACATTGCAAATAACTATTTATATGGCGAAATAAACTGTTCAGATTCATTATGTTGAAATTTATAGTACAACAAACTTTCTTCCTTAGAGAAGAAAATGAAATTAATTCTAATAAATCGACTGCAGCTATGTATATAGATTATATTAATGTCATGATTATCCACTGAAAAGTCATGTTACAAACATGAAGAATTATAAAATGTGAGACATCTAGTGATATACATATATAATATCATGACACGAAGTTAAACCTATTCTACTTGTATGTAAATAATAAATTTTCAGATAAGTCTTTTTATGAGCATCATCAATTTATGAAAAAGTGGCCAAAAAAATAAGGTCTCAGACTAGTAATCAGAGGATTGTTAGCTGCTTCGGAGCTTGCTGTTTTTTTACTTGAGCAACAATTTATACACATTGGTTAGTACTGGTTGGTTCCAGGAATGCATTTGAGAGTGTTTTAATATATAGCTAATAGCTTCCAACAAAATCCAACTGAAATATATTTGTATAAACTAATGTGAAATATCAGCATAAACAAACTTTCATTATAAATTCATGATTGCAATGTTCAGATATACATTGTGTAAGTTGATATTTCTATTCTGTCACTCTGTCACAAAGTAACTAATAATTCAACTAATACAACTAATAAATAATAACTTCTCCCTGCCAACTTCATCTTTTAAAACTAACCTACTTGACCAGCAAGTCTTAATTTCTCTTCTCTATTAAAATGAATTAGAAATGTGTCGATAGGACACGGGTGCCCCCACCGTGCCACTGTTCTGTCAATCTTTTTACTAAGTCAAGGGAAATAACTCTACAAATACTAGATAAATCCATAAGCTAAACCCCAGGTGCAAATCTAAATATGCTGAGCAACCTGCCCATAAGGTTTAATGACTATGTCTCATCCTTTTTGAGTAACTTGCGACACAAGTTGAAAATTGCAAAAATTTTCTAAGTGAAGGGCAATAACTCTAAAAATACTAAATAAATCTAGACGAAAATACCTGGTGCACAACTGCACATGCTGATCAATATTCCTGTAAAGTTACATGACTCTAGGTCAAATACTTTTTGAGTTACGTGCGACACATGTTGAAAATTGCAAAATTTTACTAAGTCAAGGGCAATAACTCTGAAAATACTAAAAATATCCAGACGAAAATACCCAGGTGCACAACAACACATGCTGATCAACATTCCTGTAAAGTTTCATGATTTTTGGTCAAATACATTTTGAGTTACGTGCGACACAAGTTGAAAATCGCAAAATTTTACTAAGTCAAGGGCAATAACTCTGAAAATACTAAAAATATCCAGACGAAAATACCCAGGTGCACAACTACACATGCTGATCAACATTCCTGTAAAGTTACATGACTCTAGGTCAAATACTTTTTGAGTTACGTGCGACACATGTTGAAAATTGCAAAATTTTACTAAGTCAAGGGCAATAACTCTATAAATACTAAAAATATCCAGACAAAAATACCCAGGTGCACAACAACACATGCTGATCAACATTCCTGTAAAGTTTCATGACTCTAGGTCAAATACTTTTTTGAGTTACATGCGAAACAAGTTGAAAATTGCAAAATTTTACTAAGTCAAGGGCAATAACTCTGAAAATACTAAAAATATCCAGACGAAAATACTAAAGTGCACAACTAAACATGCTGATCAACATTCCTGTAAAGTTTCATGACTCTAGGTCAAATATTTTTTGAGTTACGTGCGACACAAAAGTGAATGGACGGACGAACGGACGGACGGACAAGGGTAAATCTAAATACCCGCCACTAACATGGGGGCACAAAAATTGTATCCAGTTGTTTTAAACATATTCATATTCTCTGGGTAACATTACATGATGGTACATGTACTAAATGATTTCCTCAATGAGATATATTTTGACACAATATTTTAGGTCTCAAGGTCAGACATAAAATATCATAAAAGACTTGTTACATTTCAATTTAATAAAACAAAATACCTGTAGTTCCACTGGTATAACACATTATTGCTATGTCATCAGGACTTGGAGGCTGTTGATTATTAAGAAACAATGGTATTCTTATATTGTGTAATATGATATTTATTTATTTTAGTACCATCATAATAGATCTCATGCATTGAAAATCAATATTTGACATTGACTTTGAGGCTGTGGATTATTAACAAACAACAGTATTCTTATATTGTAATAGATCTTGTGCAGTGAAAAGTGATATTTGACATTGACTTTGAAGCTGCGGAAAAGTAACAATAGTATTCTTATATTATTGTGTAATGTGATATTTATTCATCATAGTACCATAATTATAGACCTCATGCATTGAAAAGCAATATTCAACATTTCATTAAAAACTTGTGCATACTCAGTATTTTTAATACAGTACAGTCTACTGGGGCAAAAAGATACAATCACAAAATCCTTATATTTTATCTTTACCCCAAACACCCTAACTTCTTAAATATCTGAAGACAAAGAGAAAAAATGCTTTGACCATTAGCATATACATGTAAATACAAAAAGAAACAACAGGTATTCAAAATAGTAAGTAGAAAAGGATTTGGTCAAAGTTACATTACATTACAGATATGCTCTTCCTCAAAGAAAGGTTTAATATCTATATTACTGATTTATTAGTTTAATTGAAGAGAATATCGAGACAAATTTTAAAGCCAACAAATTGATCATTTTCTTTACTGAAACAATGAACAAATGTTATATGTCTTTCATAAATCATACTATTTTAAAGCTAGTTGTTCAAAGCCCTAAAAAATGTCTTTTAACAGGCAATTAAATTTACCACAGTTTTTGAGCAACTGACCCAAAAATAATATTGAAGTTTATCTAAAGTTAAAGAAAATTTTACATTACCTGGACATTTCTAATATCAGATTTTCCTTTTTCCTGAAAAGACATAATACAGGTTTGTCAATTCAAATAATGTACATATGAAATATATTAAAACAGTTTACAAAACTTATCATTATTTTATAACTTTATTTTGTTGCAATATTTGTACAGTAAATACTGCCATGAGTGGAAATAGAAAATGGTATTGTAATTACTTTAGAAATAAATCAAAAAATTTGTTAAAATATTGCTAAAAACTATTTACTCTACACTTCAATGAGGTTTAGTTAGAAAACCTATAAATTCATATTCTGATATATTTTTTTTTTCATTTTTATTGTTACATGTCTCTTCTATTTTATGGTAATTTTAAGGGTAAACATCATAGAAAAAAATTACCAGGGCCTCCTTGAAGGAAACAACTTTAATCTTGACCTTGGCTGCAAGTTCTTGATCCACCCCGTCTAACCCATTCATAACAAGGATGGTTTTAAGACTTTTGCCACGCCCATTTGAAACCATTTGTAACAATTTATTAACTTTTTCTGATAAATCAACAACAATTACAGGCATTTCAGCTGAAAAATATAAGAAAAATATAGATAATTGGAAAAACATCTTGTTAGGAAAGGAGTTTGTTAACCTTTTACATGATGTCTTTAATAAAATTTTAACTGTTTTTGTTTGTGACAAAATAAATGTTTCTCTTAGTAAGTATTTTCAACAGAGTTTTAAGTCTTACTAAATTCTAATTTGGTGACTGTCCAGCTTTTATAGTGTAAAAAAGCCTCATAAAAAGCATTTTTGCATGCATCTTGGAATGGATGAGATTTGTGACTTTAATAACATTCAAATCCAACAGAACTTAAGAGTGAAAATATTAAAAATCAAAGACAAGGGCAGTATCTGACTACCATCATGTGAGAGAAAATTTATTGTTTAAACTTGTGTTAGATATTAATAGAAAATAAAATCTAACTTTGCTCCATGATGAATGTGACAGCATCATCTCCTAGAGTGTCATATAACGCCACTGGTACAAAACTATATGCTGAACAAGCTTTCTCTGTTATTACCCACTGTAATGTAATAAATTACCCTCTTCATGTAATAAATTACCCACTGTAATGTAATAAATTACCCACTGTAATATAATAAATTAACCACTGTAATGTAATAAAAATTACCCACTGTAATGTAATAAATTATCCACTGTAATGTAATAAATTACCCACTGTAATATAATAAATTACCCACTGTAATGTAATAAATTACCTACTGTAATGTTATAATTACCCACTGTAATGTAATATATTACCCACAGTAATACAGTAAATTACCCACTGTAATGTAATAAAATACCCACTGTAATGTAATAAATTACCCACTGTAATGTAATAAATTACCCACTGTAATATAATAAATTACCAGCTGTAATATAATAAATTACCCACTGTAATGTAATACATTACCCACTGTAATATAATAAATTACCCGATGTAATGTAATAAATTACCCGCTGTAATGTTATATATTACCCGCTGTAATGTAATAAATTACCCACTGTAATATAATAAATTACCCATTGTAATGTAATAAATTACCCACTGTAATGTAATAAATTATCCACTGTAATGTAATAAATTACCCACTGTAATATAATAAATTACCCACTGTAATGTAATAAATTATCCACTGTAATGTTATAAATTACCCACTGTAATAAATTACCCACAGTAATACAGTAAATTACCCACTGTAATGTAATAAATTACCCACTGTAATGTAATAAATTACCCACTGTAATGTCATTAATAACCCACTGTAATATAATAAATTACCCACTGTAATGTTATAAATTACCCACTGTATTGTAAAAAAGTACCCATTGTAATGTAATAAATTACCCACTGTAATGTTATAAATTACCCACTGTATTGTAAAAAATTACCCATTGTAATGTAATAAATTAGCCATTGTAATGTAATAAATTATCCTCTGTAATGTAATAAATTACCCATTTTAATGTTACAAATTACCCATTGTAATATCATAAATTATCTTCTGTAATGTAATAAATTACCCACTAAAATATAATAAATTAGCCACTGTGATATAATAAATTACCCATTTTAATGTAATAAATTACCCAATGTAATGTAATAAATTACCCACTGTTTTGTAAAAAAATTACCCACTGTAATGTTATAAATTACCCACTTTAATGTTATAACTTATCCTCTGTAATGTAATATATTACCCATTGTAATAAAATAAATTATCCTGTGTAATGTAATAAATTACCCATTTTAATGTTACAAATTACCCATTGTAATATCATAAATTATCTTCTGTAATGTAATAAATTACCCACTAAAATATAATAAATTACCCACTGTGATATAATAAATTACCCATTGTAATGTAATAAATTACCCACTGTATTGTAAAAAATTACCCACTGTAATGTAATAAATTACCCACTGTGATATAATAAATTACCATTGTATTGTAGAAAATTACCCACTGTAATGTAATAAATTACCAACTGTAATGTAATAAATTACCCATTGTAATGTAATAAATTATCCTCTGTAATGTAATAAATTACCCATTGTAATATCATAAATTATCTTCTGTAATGTAATAAATTACCCACTGTGATATAGTAAATTACCCACTGTAATGTAATAAATTACCCAATATAATATAATAAATTATCCACTGTAATATAATAAATTACCCATTATGATAGTAGTAGAAGTAGTTTATATATATTCTATTTGTATAAAGAGCAGGACCCTTTGCTGCAGACTTCTAACTTGTTGTAGTTTGATATTAAACACTATGATATTTTACATTTAAAGAAGCTACGAGATACCATAAGGAAGGTTGGTAGTTAAATTAAAATGTTTTGCTCCTGGCTGTAATCGTGCACAGAGTGTCACCGGAGATCACAGGCTCTATAAGTAAAACTTTGACAACACTCCATCTCTAACCTGACTTACCTTAGAGAACAAGAGCGATCAGTGATCACATGTGTTACCTCATGATAGTTAATTGCATGTTGCAGCTACTGTGTAGCAGAAGACACAAAAATCATGAATTAACAGGGCAAAATGCGATATTCATCCAAGGGCCATAGACCAGCCAAAATCATTCATCTGGAAAACATGTGTACTATGCCCAAGTACTTAAGCCTTCGATCAATCCTGTAAAGTTTCACTGAAATTGCATTAGTGGTATAAGAGGAGTAGTTCAAAATAAAATTCATTAAAGGGCCATAACTACTCTGTAGGGATGACACAAAAAGTCACGTACCTCAGATCTATTTTGACTGAAGATACCAATAATTGTCTTGTCTTCACTCTTCATTCCCTGACCGACCATCCATGACCCCAGTGATATAGACTGGTCATATACCTACAACAACATAAATTTATACATCAACAGAACATATGCATGTCTTGAATGATAACAAAATAGATTAATGCAAACTTGAATATTGATCACTATTCAGTCCTTATTGTAAACAGAATTTGTGTAAAGAAAACAAACAAGAGCTGTCCGTAAGACAGCGCGCTCGACTTTTTTATTGCTTGCCAATAAAAAAAGTTTTTGCAGTAAAAGGCAATACAAGAATCTCTGTATTTTTAAAGTGAACAATGGCCATGAGCATTAAGATATTTAGTGAAGAATTATTTTACTGAATTGTGTGATACCCTTGAACACTGCAGCAAAGTTTGAAATGTTTAAGTCAAAAGAGGGCTGGTAAGAAAGAAAAAAAAAACTAGTTGTTTGATACCCTTGAATATTACAGCAATGTTTATATGACATAATTTATGGTAAAGTGAACAAGTGGATAGGAATGAATTTTTTTAGATTTTTTAAGTTTTTTAGTGCTTGCCTATAATACAAAACATTGACAGTTAAGGGCCATAATTCAAATAAAATCTTTGACAGAATTACCTTCTCCTGGACATGTTTGGGAATCATGATTGTAAACAAGTATTCCAACTTTCAAATTAATATCTCAAACAGTTCAGTCAAAAAGTGGACTGGTACTAAAAACTTAACCAAGATTCTAAGTCGATAAAAGGCCTTAATTTTTAAAACAAATCCTTGACAGAGTTACCTTCTCTTGCGTACAGATGGGGGTAATGATGTGAAATAGCATTAAAAGTTTCAAAGCAATATCTCAAAGGGTTAAGGCAATAAGTGGATTTTACCCATATTCAATGTATTTTCTAAGTCAAAAAGGGGCATAATTCTGTCAAAAACCTTGACAGAGTTATGTCCTCTTGTCTGTTGATGAAGGTCGTGATGGTAAACAAGTATGGTCAGTTTCAAAGCAATACCTCCAATGGTTTTGAAATAAAGTGAGGTGGTACAAAAAACTTAACCAAGCTCAATACACTTTCTAAGTCAAAAAAGGGCCATAATTCTGTCAAAAACCTTGACAGAGTTATGTACTCTTGTCTGTAGATGGAGGTTATGATGGTGAACAAGTATGGTAAGTTTCAAAGCCATACTTGTAATACTTCTGAAATAAAGTGGGGTGGTACGAAAAACTTAACCAAGGTGTGACGCCGACGCCGACGCCGGGGCGAGTAGGATAGCTCCCCTTTTCATAGAAAAGTCGAGCTAAAAAAGATTAACTTTGCAGAATAAGTGATATATTATACAAAAAGCCAACTGAAGGGTATTATTAGACCGTACAGTGTGTGAGTAAAAGCTAGCTACCAAAAACAGTTAGAAACTAAGAGTACTTTAAAAGTAATATCTATTTATGATGACCTGGCCTCAGGGTTATGTTTTTCACATTTGTGTCTCAAATCTTAGGACTCTGATTGGTCAGTGTACACACTTGCAAAGTTTATGCGAGGTTAATGACCAATAAATTAACTGAGATCTGTGTTTGAGCCTGTAACATTTCTTTTTAACCTCAGACCCAGTTCTTTGTACATGTGATAGTAACTATAGTAACTATTTTCTTTATGTTATATAAGACGGAGAACTTCAAATATATTAATATAAAGTGTTTATAATAGAGCCTGGCTAACATCGCATCACTGTATATATAAAATAAAAGAAATTCAAAGATAAATATCTTACATCCTGGTATGACAACCATTCATATTCCTGATTTGGACCAGAACGTGTTCCAAGAAATGGACCATTACCTGTATAAAAGGACAATTATAACATTAACTAATATATATGTTTTTCTTTTTTTATTTTATTTTCTATTGCTAACGATGTTAAGTAACATTTGTAACTAACC
This sequence comes from Ruditapes philippinarum, assembly GCF_026571515.1. NCBI lineage: Eukaryota > Metazoa > Mollusca > Bivalvia > Venerida > Veneridae > Ruditapes > Ruditapes philippinarum. Next base: position 61,905 of record NW_026855578.1, read on the forward strand.
GACAACAAAATAACTGCTATCTTGAAAGTAACGTTAACTTCCCTTAAAATCTAAAAATAATTTTACACTCGAGTTTATAATTGTACAAATAAGGTTTATATTAATAAAACTTTATTATTCTTACCTGACAGTTTAATGCCTCTCTGAAAAACATCATAGAAGGTTTCCATGCCTTCATAAAGTGGCTTGTACTCTGCCCCTTTAGGAACCAGCTTGCTCGTTCTAGAACCATCCTAAAATTGGTAAAAAACTAAGATCTATGAACCCTATATTATCATACTGAGCGTTTGACAATATTTTAATTCAAACTGTTCATTATTCTAGATCAATGCACTCAAAACTTTGAAAGTAAACATTAGAAATTGAACACAAGGAACCCAATGCTATTATACTTAGCCTAAGTAACACATGTATTTCTGTCAGTAATTTGTCTGTACCATTAAATATTCATGCTGCATGACATTTAATGTAGTGCATATTACAGTAGTTCAGAGTTGTAACAAATAAAACACTGATCATTAACATCAATTAACTGGGGGAATGTTATATAATGTAAACTTAATATTCTACCCGACTCTTTTACAGTAATGAAAGCATTTCTTTCATAATGTAAACTTTATTTTCTACATGATTCTACTGTAGTAAAGAAAGTATTTCTGTTATAATGTAAACTTTATTTTCTACATGATTCTACTGTAGTAAAGAAAGTATTTCTGTTATAATGTAAACTTAATTTTCTACATGATTCTACTGTAGTAAAGAAAGCATTTTTTTCATAATGTAAACTTTATTTTCTACATGATTCTACTGTAGTAAAGAAAGCATTTCTTTCATAATGTAAACTTTATTTTCTACATGATTCTACTGTAGTAAAGAAAGCATTTCTTTTATAATGTAAACTTTATTTTCTACATGATTCTACTGTAGTAAAGAAAGCATTTCTTTCATAATGTAAACTTTATTTTCTACATGATTCTACTGCAGTACAGAAAGTATATGTTATAATAATCTTCAATCTTTATATCATATTGTCAAATAAAGAAGACTCAGAAATATACCTCTAGAAGATAGGACTGGTCTTTTAAGTCAACCGGTGGTATACAATTCGGGTCTGGCATATTGGCAACATAGTATGTAGCTGCAAGCCCTGCCACAGCTGTTCCAACCCCTATTGAGGTACACAAAGGTCCCCATTGCTCTAATATATTTTCCATCTGAAAAAATAAATAATGAGATGTGACACATTTGAAAATTTCCTACAATATATATATTGTAAAAGTTAAACTTACCTAACCTTTTGGAAATACATGTATATAGGTAAGAAAGGTAGTCATGAATTATATAAACCTGTGTTCCTACAAACCATTTTCCTCAGACTTTAAAACATGTTAAATGCTTTGAAAGGCCATGGAGTGAACCAGACATAAAAGCATACATGAATGTTATTAAGCAAACATAAATGACATTTAAGCAAACATAAACAACATAAAGCTAACATAAATGCCAGTAAAAACATAAGTGACATTTAGCTTACATAAATGTCATTAAGCTAACATAAATGACATTAAGCTAATATAAATGCCATTTAGCTTACATAAATGATATTAAGCTAACATAAATGTCATTTAGCTTACATAAATGATATTAAGCTAACACAAATGATATTTAGCTAACATGAATGTTTTTGACATTAATGTCAGTAAGCAAACATATATAAGGAAAAACATAAAGGCAATTCACCTAATACATGTATGTACTGCATATACAATTTTACATTTCCAAAATGCATTGACTGTACCCTCAAAGTATGCAAAACCAAGTATGTTGAAGAGCTTTTTCTTTAATGGAGCAGATATTAAGTCTAGAATAGTTCATCTAATGATCGCAGATGTACATCTGACTTCAATGAATTCAAACAACTAGTTGAAACATAGAGTAATGAAAAGTATGCTTTCTTTATGTGTATCTAATGTTCTGTTTCATTTAATTCCTGTCTTGCTAGTAATTTCATTTTAGTTATCTATTCCTTGAATTATGTACTATGTATATGTGTAAAACCCTGTTCTTCCAACTTTATTATACAGGACTGTATTTTTTCATTTTCATTTTAAATGCTCTGATTTCATTACCAATATCAATATGAATTTATTTGTATGTATAATTATCTTAACAATGGTTTATACACTTTTTTGTTTCTTATCATTTTATCTTGTGTTCATATGGGATACAAGCTTAAAACTTAATATGTTGTTGTACTATTAGCCATAACCAACTATAAGATGTTTCTATCCCAATCCCTATGAAAGGGCAAAACTGGCATGGATGTATCATGTGTATGATAATATATATAAACTGACACTATATTATAAATGTTATCTCAGGTTTAGTATCTTATCTTGGTTACGTTTTTTTCTCCATTTATTTTACATAAATCAACCAACATGACACAAATCTCTGTAACAGATACCTGGATACATTATAACCTTCAAGATTTGAAATATGTTATGTAGCCTATTTATAATGCAAATAATACCAATTATCTTATTGTTACTGTCCCAGACATCAAGGGAGGTAACTAGTCATTAAACTTGATACTTATTTCAACAAATAAAAAGAAAACAAAAAATAACCTGCTCTTAACATTTACTATTCTATTAGAAAACATTAGATCAAATTATGTTAATGTAAATAAGTAATATATGCTTTAAAAAGAGAGGTTTCATTGTATGCAATCACACACTACTTTTTCATTCTGTCAATTATCTTTAAACCTGCATTGAGGTTAAATGCTAAAAAAACTTTTAATTTAACCTTGCTTACAAAATCGGCAGCATTGTTTTCAAAATGTTACTGAAACTGGGACCTCACTGAAATATTTTGCCACCTTTTCTATACATTATCAAGATCAGACATTTTTACCTTTAGAATAAACAGTTGATATATTTACAATATGTTTTTACCTTTAAATAGCTAACATATATCCTACTTCTTTTATATATAACACATTAATCACATAGTTATATACCAGTAATATAAAATATACTCCAAAAATACTAAATCCTTGACATGCATGAATACAGTTTAAGATATAAACATACAAACTTTTAAACTACCGGTACAGCTTTATAGCAGTTTCGATTTATAGGTCAATGACGCTCATTAAAAGTAACCTTATCTTATACAGTAATAGTAGTAACCTTGAGGTTAAAGATCTTTTTTTTAAAAAAAATAAACATTCATGTGAACTTGATTATTGTTTGATATTTGTTAGCACTGATTATACGGTCAGTGCACACAGATTTATCTTTGATATATGTTCTGTAAAGTTGATAAGATGTACACAGTACTAATAGATATGTTTAAATTTATTTTTGCTTATAAATATTTGTACTGAGTGTTATATTGAGCGTAACACTGCCGGGTATATGTCGATTTTGTAATTTCTACATGTCCTACGTGTTGAAAGATTGGTACTAAGTGTTGAAATAAAATGTTTTCTTGTTTTGTTTTGTTTTATTTTAAACATTATTGGGGCCATGATGGTTTTTATGTCGTGGTTTTTTATTTAATATGTTTGCACATATTTTGACACAGTCTATTCCTCTTTTTAAAATAACATCATTAAGAAAAAATATCTTTATAACTGAATATTAATTTAATGTCATTTAAATTCTGTTTAATATAATACAAGTCTAGATGCTCAAAACCATGTACAAAATTAATGATGTCACATCAAAATAAAAGCACAAACCATGCAATACCGTTTTAACGGAGTTGTTAAAGCGTCATGGATATGTGATAAATACGGTTAATGCATATGTATACATAAACATTCAATTATATACATTAAAATAAGTCGTTATCTGAAAACTTAGGTATGTATGAAGCCAAATATAAGTCTGTTAAACGTTAATTTTCGAGTTGCTTAAATCTTAAATTGATCTGACAACTTTCTGATGGAACAGACTTATATCAATCAACTCAGTTATAATTTATATGTGTTTACAAATAAGAAGATCTTATCACATAAACTGCGGCGCAGAAGTGTAATAAAGCCATTTAATGAAAATGATATTACACTAGTGTAACAACACTTTGACATGACGTCATTTGCGCTATATATAAACATAGCGTTAAAGCGTGTTACACTATAGGCGCATCAATGAAAAATGACTCTTTTTAACAGTTTACCATTCTTATTTTATTTATGTGATAAATAGAGGATATTGAATGAGTGTATGTTCAACAAATTTAGTATTCAATAAAATCATATTATGCGAGCCTCTGGCGAGCATTATAAAAATTGTTTTATTCAACTCGTTCAATTGTATTAAACCTACACAAATATAATATTCTATTCTATCTTGCTGGTATTAGTTGTTTTATCCAGAACTCGGCAAATGTGGGTTTTTCCAAGCTAATCCCTCAGTACAAACTTTTAACTTTTACCAAAATATGTTTACGTAGCACTTATGATCATTATAGATTTGTTAATAGGTTGCACTTATTTCTGAAGCTGGAACACTGTCAACAAACCTTAAAATTACTATTAAGTAAGTAAAAAGATGTTAACCTTTACAAATGTAGGTTTTTCTCATATAATACCGCAGTACAAACAATCTGTTACAGCTTCAGGGTTACAATAATCAAACTGTTCATGAATGGGCGGTCAGCATGTTGCAATATCAAAATATTTACTAAAATTTAATTATAAAAGTTCATTTATCGCGACACAAAAGAGAACGGACGGACGCACGGACAAGGGTAAATCTAAATGCCCGCCACGTAAGTGGGGGCACAAAAAGATTTCTTGGGTTTAAAATTTTAAATGCTTTTTATTCAATCTAAATGATTAGAAGACACAATATAATGAGTATTGTAACAGGAAGATATTTCAACAACTAGACTGTGTTGTGACTACCTTTCATATAATTTATTCAAAAGATAAAAATCTTAACCTTGAGAATAAAATTTCAATTAATATATTAAAGCATACTTTTACATAAAATAGACAACGGTGCAATCACTGCAGACAGCAACCATCTTCATATAAAACAATGGCAAAAAGTTTTATTTAAAAGGGGCCATAACTCCAAGAATATAGCTTTCTAAATTATGCCCCTTGTAAAGCAACTTACCCCTGGTCATGATTAATAAGTATTCTAAACTTAAAATGTTTGAATAATTGGCTACATTAAAGTTTATGCCCAATGACCCTTGGCCCAACTTTATATGTAAAGATAAAGATATCAACTTAACCATAATATATTATGATAGACTTTTTTAGGTTATTTATTTTCTTTTGTTTATACTATTATACATCAGTAAGCACTTTAGTTTAATATGATTAAATTTGTTGTTCATGATTGTTTGAGTTGAACATACTGAATTAGTAGATGGGCCACTTTTATTATGGAACCTGCTTCAATGGGACCTGCTGAAATTGAAAGTGATATAAATCTCTCAAAGATATAAAATTCATTTACTTTAACATATACAGGGATGTATATTATAAACACATTACTGGCATATAGTGATATACAACAGATATATTATCATAACATATTATAAGAGAAATTGTATTTTACTGTAAATACAAAAAATACTTATTAGAATTAAAGTAATACAGTATAATTAAAAAAAGACATAAGTTACTAAGTTTCAAAGTAACACATATAACATTTAAAATAAGAACCGGTTGAACTAAATGCCCCCTGAATCGGTTTTGGACACAAGAAAGTATACCTATTGTAGTTTCAGAGTTATGTCTCGGACAAAGTTAAAAGTGCAAAAATTTCAAACTTGGGCAAGACAGAGTAACAGATGTTCTTTGCACGGCCTATTACTGAATGATATCTACCTTATACCTACAAAGTTTCTTGTTCATATTTCTAATGTCCTGAGACAAAGTTCGAAGTGTAAAATTAACATAGGGCAATTAAACTCTAAAATAAGGCAAGGCAGAGTTACGGTTCTTGTGCACTGCACACTTACCCAATGAGATCTATCTACCTACAAAGTGTCTTGTTCATATCTATTATACTTTCATAACTATGTCCTGGACAATGTTCAAAGTGTAAAAATGGACAAAGGGTAATAACTCCAAAAGTCGGCAAGATAGAGTTATGGTTCTTTGGCACTGCACATCTACCCATGGAGATCTGTGTACCTATGAAGTTTCATGTTGATATATCTGATAGTTTTAGATTGATGTCCCAAACAAAAGTTAAAAAAAAGGAACAAAGGGCAATAACTCCAAAATAAGGCAATGCAGAGTTACAGTTCTTGTGCAAAGCACATCTATCAATTAGATCTATCTACATATAAAGTTTCATGTTGATACCTCTTGTTGTTACAGAGTTATATCCTTGACAATAAAAGCGGACTCAGACCAACGGACAAAGCGCTATATATGCTCACCCTTCGGGGAGCATAAAAAAGACCTAAGTAACTTAGTTTCAAAGATACATTTGTTATAATATGGTTCCTTATCATTAAAACAAACCCTGGCATAATGTTACATGAAGAAGAAAAATTAAAAATCCTTATAGTATTACAGAAATAGTACAACTCTTTCCTAAATGTTAAAAAAGTTTACATTATAAGTATGACTTCTTAACCTGACATCTAGTATACAGCAAGAGCACAGATTTTAACTTTCAAACATTATCAAAATAGACAGAGGATTATCAAACTATCACATGACAAAATTAAGTAAAACTTTGATCCTTCACATGACCAGTTATCATACTTACATGTATATGTAAATGTTTCCCCACAACAATGATCTACCTGATTATCTCAGCCAATCTAGTTAAAACATTGTTGAAGTGACCCACTGATGTACCCAATTTCTGACATACTTGCTTTACTACCTTCAAAAGTAGTATCCAGAGATAATAGAAATTTTAAAATTATGTCTTGAATTATATAAAAGGATACAAAACCAATAGAAATTTAGACAGGAAGGAATTTACTAAAATGGCTTCTAATTTCAGTGGATCACTAACACAAGACTCTGATGAAATTAAAGAAATGTATTGTGAGGAATGTGACAGACATGGTGATGGTTATGCTACAGCTGTAGCTTTCTGTGTAGAATGTGTGGATTATTTATGTGTGACATGTCTTAGATATCACAAAAGACAATTTAAAACTCACAAAATCCAAGACCATAACAATATGCCACAGGATTTTTATTTTCAGAAATGTTCCACTCACCCTGGACAGCTGGTCAAGTTTTACTGCATCGAGTGCAATAAAGAAGCCTGTCAGGAATGCAAGGATAATGACCATGTAAACTGCAGTGATGTCAACCATTTACCAACCCTTGCCTCAGACATACAAAAAAGTGATGAACTAATAAACTTTAGCAAAAATATGGATCAATTGTCAAAGGATATAAAAGACACAGAAAAGGTGTTAAATGCTAAAAGTGAAGTGATTAAGAAACAAGAGGAAAATGCAACTGATACATGCATAGAGCATAGCAACAAACTGATAGCAACTTACAAACAACAACATCAAGATCTAATTGATGAATTTGATAAGAAAATGGAAGAGACCATTGCCAGGTTGAAGAAAGAAAGGTTAGAACTACTTCAAAAGGTATCTGAAAAGAAAAGAAAATTTGAAGAAAAAGTAAGACAAGCTGAAACAGATATAAAAGAAGAGGTTGTTAGCACAAACCCAAACTTTAAAAAACTCAAGTCTGAACATTTGAATTTGGTTGGAAATTTAAAAGCTCTTACTGTTGATATAGAGCAGGCTCAGAAATTAGGAAAAAACTGTGAACTGTTTATAAAACTCAAGTTAGCGAAACAAATGTGTAAACATATTCAAGTTACTTCTGACCAAATTCAACTTTCCTACATACAACGATACAAACTAAAAGAATCTGACATTCAACCAACAATACAATCTCTAGAGGATCAAACAAGGTTTTTCTCATTTGATGAAGTACGTGTATCAGCTGTAGAGAAAAAGATTACATTTAATTTTGATATCAATCATGAGTTTGGAAGTATAACTTCTTTACTTGTGCTATCTGAACATAGACTTCTTACATCAAATTATAATAGGCGTAGTCTAGTCATATTTACACTTGAAAAGTCAAAGGCAGAATATTTAAAAGAAACAAATTTTAACACTTCTCCTCGGGGAATAACAAAAGTTTCAGATAATAAAGTTGCAGTCACATTTCCAGATGAAGAAATGATCAGACTGATTACATTTTCTGAGGAAATGGACGTTTTAGATACCACTGAGATACCAGGACATGGTTGTTGTTGTGACATTGCTTACAGTAATAACCATCTTGTTGTTTCATATTACAAATCCTTTACAGGTAGTATTAAGATTTTAAGTATGTCAGGTAAAATAGTGAAATCATTTGACAGAGATGACAATGATCAAAATCTGTTTACCTATCCTCAGTACTTGACGGTCAGTCCTGACAATTCTATGATATATATCTCAGATAGTGGCAGAAACATTGTGACCTGTTTGACATCTGATGGTAAAGTGAAGGCTATCTACAAAGATGATCAACTGAAATATCCTCAACAACTTGCTGTTGATGAATATGGATCAGTTTATGTGTGTGGTCATGACTCAAACAATGTCCATCAATTATCACACGATCTCATCAAAGTGAAGATACTGATAGATGAAAGCCATGGCATACTTGGACCAAAAAGTATTGCATATTGCCAGCATACCAAGAGATTATTTGTGGGAATGTATAGAAATTGTAAAATTAAGGCCTATAATGTAACACTCAAGAATAAATTATTAAATCAATTTCAGTCTCATTAATTCCAATTTCTCATATTGCTATATAATAAATAATCTCAGAGACTTAGTTATGGATATGTTATGAGCTGTTTAAATTTCCTGCTATTTGCTATTACAGTTTATTCCTTTTATTTATTTATTTTATTTTCAATAGTTCAGCATTACGCCTAGTTAGTGTTAAACTAAAATTTATTACCTAAATTGTTGTATGAATAAATAAAATTGAGATCTAGTCATGATGTGTTACTTGTTACAATCTGATAGTCCTTCACTTAGACAATGTAATGTAATAATTCCCATTCAACACTGTTTACATAACATAACAATTCGACCATATGCCCATTTCCAAAAAGTATATACTTTTCCCCTGTTTCTGGAAAAAATTCCCATCCATCAGTAAAAAAAATCCCCTTTATTTTAAACCATTTTTACTGAATGAGAGATCCATCATGGCAAGGCCAGTTAGCATGCAAAGATCATGACTTGAACAAAGTTGGAGGCGGGGTTCCAGTGATTTATTTTTTTGTTTATTTTAGAGCCATTATTGGGTCATATTCTCAACTGAAAATAGTATATTACTTTCCCAATTCACAGGAAAAAATTTCCAATTGGAAGCTAAATAATAAAAATATTAAATAAAAATTCTAAAATCTATGCAAATAAGGGCTTCTTCACTGTGATAGTGCTTAAATGTTTGAAGATGCCATCCTAGACAGTAATTGATTGCATCCATTTAATCACTGCAAAATTTCAGTCATGCATTTTTTTCCAATTTTTAACAAAACACCACTGAAATTCCCAATTATATGGGTATAGGACGTGCTCCCAAAATCCTGGAAAAAATTCCTGGACTGTTCTATAAAATGATTTTCATTGGTATGGATTCCATAAAAAGCTTATGAAGTTATCTTTGATACCAAAATTATTATAATTGTTTAAAAATTGAAGAAGTAATAAAGAAGCCCCATGTTTCCTTCACTTTTACTGAGAAATATTTGAGATGTGCCATGTTTTATTCATTAATTGTAATAATTTAAATAAATATCTTTATAAATATCATTATCACATCCCCATAAAGGGCATTGCATGGCCGTGCATATATTTCTAGATGTGATGTCATTTGCATCATTATACATTGTAAGAGTGTCAATAAATAAGTGCTCTATCCTTATGGACTGGAAACCGTTCTTAGATTGGATATGTGATAAATAGAATATTTAAGTCATTAGTATTGAATTAATTACTAAATTCATTAAAGCCAGTGGCTTGCATTTTTTCAATAAAAAAACAACAGTTATAATCGCTAGGCGGAGCATTATATGCCCGAAAGTACTTTTTCTTTTAGTAAGGATGAAGCATTTGTAAAACATGGAAATTAAATACAGTATTCATTCATGTATTTATACAGTTGCTGTTTTCAAAGCACCACCATCAAGTTGTTATCTTGTAAGTTAAAATGCTACAACGGATGGACGGATGGACGAAAAAACGTCAGGGGTATAAAGCTCTTAATCCTATAAAATTTTACAGCTGTAGGTTGATTAATGCTTGAATTATTGAGCGAAAACTGTTTCAAGTTTACAGGTGATAAAAACTTTGATCTTTGACCTTGTGACCCCAAAAATAAATAGGGGTCTTCAACCCAGGCTGTCAACCAGGTCTTATCCAAAATAAAGGAGGAATATAGGAATATTTTAGCAGGAAATATAGAAGTTTTTGGACCATTTTGAGGCAAAAAAATAGGAGTTTTCAACTTAAATTGTTTAACTTACCAATGCTTATATAAATGTAAATTATTCTTACTTTTACACATGCTGTTTCTACAATAAAATGTCTACGGTATTAGTGAAGGAAACCATTAGCAGGCTGTCCAGCACCTTCCGACATAAAATTAGGGCGAATTTTACGGTAATATTTCAGAAATTTTAGGGCTAAAATTAGGAATTTTAGGGTACGTAATAGAAATTTTAGGGCTAAAATTTGCAATTTTATGACTAAATAAACTAAGGTCCATAAAGACCACGATGTGGGCTAACCTTTGCATATTTGACACAAAATTAAGTCACAAATAATGCAGAGCAAAGGTGCTACCAGTGTGGACTCACTGGTCAACTGCCTCCCCTGCGGAAATGGTCATAGTCAAATCATGTTCAAACCATATTTTTTAAAATGGCTGAACATGTCAAAAAGAACATGTTCTACCTATGTTTTGGGAATGTTATAACCACAAGACTTAGTGTCTTAAAGCAATTCTTATACAATAAAATTCTTGCACAATGCAGCAGCTTTTAAATCATAATTATGGACAAATGAATTTTTTGTAAAAGTAGGTAAAAAGTAAAAAGTCATTTGCCTTAGTACAGTCATTTGAATAATGGGAAGCATCTATAATCAACACAAAGAATTGCACATCAAAAAAGTTCATCACACAGACCAATCAATTGCAGTTTATCTAGATCACATAATTGCAAAATGTGTGTACATTGTAATTGGAAATTGCTTTATATTACTGAACTGCCAAATTATTTTGAGGGTGATTAATTATATGAGTCTGCCTTTCCTAAATTGCACCATATGAATGAAAGAACAAGAACTGAATGAAATTGATAACTTTGTGGCAAAATAAGCAATTTCTCCTACAAAGATACGAAAAGAATAAATAAGTATGAGGGAAAGAATTAATTTTTCAAAGTCTATGTTAACCCATTCAGTACTTTACAATGTTGTTTTGATATTATGCAGATTTAAATAAAAGAGTTGTGAGAAAACCAATTGTACATTTGTTTTTGACAACTATTTATACATGTTTTTAATTAAGATTGTGTTACAACAGCTTCATAATGATCATTTTCAAATATGATATGATACAAATGGACCACTTCAGAAATTTGGATAAAATGAACAAACATAAAATTCAAGATATCTGGAGTTGGCAAAACAGTGTCAAAATATTCCAGAATAAGTGGACTCTTATGGTTATGATTTAAGTTTCAGGACAATGATATGGTAGCGTTTTTGCTGTTAACTGTCAACATGATTATTAACAACTGCTTTGATTATGAAATAGCAATGTTACTGACATAGTCAAAGTAACTTTAGTTGAAACGAAACCATTTCAATGTCATCAATTTTGAGTTGGCAAATCATGGCCAAATCATTTTTGACAATGTTCAAAACATGCCCGACTTTGAGTTATGTTTACAAATTATAAGTATGTTTAGTACAAAAGATAAAAATAATTAGGAATTTCAGTGAAAAATAGGGCATTTTTAGGAATGCCCTTCGAATTTTTCACTTTTTTAGGAATTTTAGGGATGCTGGACAGCCTGCATTAGCTTTGAACCACAGCATCAGCAGAAAGTTACAGCAATGCATTACCATCATCTGAATGGTCACCATCATCTGAATGGTCACCTGAAATAAAGTTGACATACTGATGCACTGCTTTTCATGCTGACCATGCAGATGGCTATGTGGAGCACAGCAGCCTTTCACAGCACAGCACATTCTCTTACCTGTAAAATACAAAAGGCCAAAAGCAATACCAAAATTTAAATCTCTTTGAATTCCTCGGCAATATATTTTTAAAAAAAATATAGGAAAAATATTCAAAATATAGGAGAATATAGGAAAAATAGGAGGTTTTTTAAAATATAGGATTTTGACCCAAAATATAGGAGTTTTATAGGAATATAGGAATTGGTTGACAGCCTGTCAACCCAATATGGACAGCATTCTATGAAGTTTGAATACTGTGGGCCAAATGGAACTTATGTTATGCTCCAGAAATCATTTTCAGTATTAAGCTAATAGTGACCTTGACCTTTGACCTTGTGACCCCAAAATCAATAGGGGTCTTCTACCCAATATGGACAATCATCCTATGAAGTTTGAATACTGTGGGCCAAATGGAACTTAAGTTATGCTCCGGAAACCATTTTCAGTTTTAGGGTAATAGTGACCTTGACCTTTGACCTTGTGACCCCAAAATCAATAGGGGTCTTCTACCCAATATGGACAATCATCCTATGAAGTTTGAATACTGTGGGCCAAATGGAACTTAAGTTATGCTCCGGAAACCATTTTCAGTATTAAGCTAATAGTGACCTTGACCTTTGACCTTGTGACCCCAAAATCAATAGGGGTCTTCTACCCAATATGGACAATCATCCTATGAAGTTTGAATACTGTGGGCCAAATGGAACTTAAGTTATGCTGCGGAAACCATTTTCAGTTTTAGGGTAATAGTGACCTTGACCTTTGACCTTGTGACCCAAAAATCAATAGGGGTCTTCTACCCAATATGGGCAATCATCCTATGAAGTTTGAATACTGTGGGCCAAATGGAACTTAAGTTATGCTCCGGAAACCAAATTGCTAACGGACGGACAGATGCCAGGGGGTATAACAATAACCATAATATGCCCAAAAATTCTTTCAGGCATAAAATAAATGAAATGATGAATAAGTACCTTGCGTGTGTTAAATTACATTGTCACAATAAAATGATAGTATATATTTTTTCTAAATAGTTTTATGGATGATAATTGGCCATTTATTATGACAAGATTTCAGATAGATCTAATAGAAACAAATTCAGCTTTAATTAAGTAATTTTCGTAAGCTGATGTAAATTTTGTGTTATTTATAATTCTTAAAAATATTTTGTAATAATCAAACTAAACTGCTGGAAATAGACCCATATATTTTAATGTCAAGTCAGAAAAGTCAATTAAAGTCCCTGATTTACACAATAGGGTGCTTGTGCAATCATGAAAAACAGCTGTGCTGCATCATGAAAAGAAATATTCAATGCCGGCTAAAAGTGATCAAAATAAAAAATTTATTACAACTGCATTAATTTACATAGATCTTATCTATATTGTGCATAGAAATGATTAAATAATGTTTCAGTTTATTAATCTGTTTGTATTTTCTGGTGGAAATTTATATGGCGTGACTCCTTTTCAGCCATAATTGTTGCATCACGATGTCACAGTCAAGAGGTGATATATAATTGCCAAGACATGAAAATAGCACAATATCTCGTCGCGAAGTATAATTAGTTGAACTAGGATCAAGTATACTATTTGTAGGGAGAGATTAACCAAAGGCAGTGGCTAGCTAGAGCTTGGGCAAGTGTACGAGTACTCTGATAATCACAAATCAATATTAAAAATCAAGTAGGCCTACAAATATAGGTCAGTCCAGAGACCTTGGATCATGATCTTATCTTGTTTATATATACATTCACTGTTTCTCACAATCTAAAAGTCTTATTACTTGAAAATGAATAAATATTTTTAGTCTCCATTAGTCTCTATATGATATTACTGGGGTCCTACATATTTACCGGACAATCAGTTTACCGGACAAAAGCTGTTACTGCTGAATAGTGCTTTATTTTTTGCTTCGATTCAAAAATGATACAGTCTGAATTGTACACACACTTTCTATTTCAAAGTAAATAACAACAAAACCACTCTCAGGTAAATATTGTTGATTCAGTTCTTTATCTACTAACATGCCCTTTTGTTTACTAGTTATTTCATGACCTGGTCATGCGGGGGAATAATCTGTTCTGCGCTTGCCCGAATATTGAGACCATTAATGGTCTTTTTTAGATAGGTTTTACTTTTTATTCTTTTCAACGTTACCTCAAGAGAAATCGTAACATATTTAAATGATAAAAAGTAATTTTAAATTTAGTCTTAATAGTATCTCTTTGTTGTCTTTTACAAAGAAGTGCAAATTAAAAAAACATATAAGGAAATGGGTTACGCCCATGGGAGGAAACTCTACATGAAATGTAAATGAAATAGATTTTATGGCTTTTGTAACATGCTACAAAAGGAAACAGTATGAGAAAGAACAGAATTCCATTTGAATATTAAAATGTTTCATACGTTAAAGGATCATGAAGAATCAATACGTTAATTGAGTTAATAGTGTAAATTTCAATTACACCATATATTTGCCTCACTTCATAACAGGCATGGCTGCCGTGTCTATTTCTAGTGACATACCTGGTTTTTTCAAATATCTTGACCTTGCCCTTCAATAGTCCTAGTTTCCTTGCGGATTATTTAAAGATTAATTTTAATTCACGACTTCAAAAATGTTTGAAACACAATGTCCGGTAAATTGAGTTGTTTGCTCGATTTTTTTCCTCTTATAATGGCCTACTTTAAAGACACATTTCTACAGTCAAATGTTTAATTTCATGTTTGATAAAAGAATGTTAATGTGCATTAAGAACCCAAAACCATTTGGGTAAAATTCCATTCTTTTTTATTATTTTAAATAAAGGTTACTGGTTGGGGAGATAACTTCGGCTGGTTGATAAACTCGGCTTGTTATAATTAAATCGAGTTATCGGAATTTTTAATCTAATCAAGCTCACCATCTCATACTATCGCTGGAATTCAACAATATCTGGAAATTTTGTCAAGTTTGGTAAGATATTAAAAAAATAAGATAGACTTTTACCTGTTTGTTTACAAAACATGCCTATAAAAAGTACGGGAATCCCATTGATGTGCATATGTGCAGCAGATGCTCATTTTAAAGGCCCGCACAGGGGTACTTTTATATATTGACCGACTACCCGTTTACGTATACACATTTTGTAAATGAAATTCAGACTCACTTTTGTCTTGTTAACTCAGAAAAAGGCTGATTTCACAATTGTAATCTTTAAGTGGAATGGAAGTGAATTGAAAGACTGATGTTAAATGCTCCTTTTATATGTTAATGTGTAAGTTGAATATAGGTACACTAAATTAATTTCTTCTTCACTCTGTTAAGCTAAGCAAAAATAAATTTGAATAACTAATTCTTTAACTACATATTTCATT
This sequence comes from Ruditapes philippinarum, assembly GCF_026571515.1. NCBI lineage: Eukaryota > Metazoa > Mollusca > Bivalvia > Venerida > Veneridae > Ruditapes > Ruditapes philippinarum. The sequence goes on from NW_026855578.1 coordinate 77,558, forward strand.
ATACGTTAATAAATGATAATGCATGTGTTTTTACGTAAAAATAATTTATATGTTACATAGTACGTTGCATATAAATATCGTGTTATCAGATATTCATTATACTTACGTAATGCTCAACAATTTTGGAAACAAATATTTTCTATTTGACATAAATGAACAGCAAAGAAATAATAAAATGTCCAAACATGTTATTTTACGTTTAAACTTACTCATTTAAGAAGAAAAACAAAGAGCCGAAATTATCTACTCGTGTGTGTTCAAAATATCCTTTTTACGTACCTCTTCCAGGGCCTCTCAAAATTACCCATTATGTTTCTAAATATAACTTTTATGGCGCTACCGGAAAATCGAAAGCTGAAGTTTATTATGGTGCAAGATTAATTTAATACGTAAACAAATAAATGAAATATGCTCCCAAAACACTGATTTTCGGCCGAGTTTATCTCCCAAACCAGTACAGTACAGCCACAGAGTCATGGCTAAATAAAGAACACTATAACAGTGAAATTTTCCCACCTGAACTCGGCTACACAGTTTTTCGCCGTGACAGACTCAAAGGTAAGGGCGGTGGAGTGTTTATCCTTGTTAAAAACAACCTCCTACCAAGTGAACAACCAGAAACTGAACACGATTGTGAAATAATATGGATAAACATTAGAAATCAAAGGTATCTAAGTCACTTATCTTTCTCGGCATCTTATTACAAACCACACATAACTTGATATGCAATAGTATCTTAGAATTTGAAAAATCCCTTGAATTGTGCGTAACCTTTAAAAAGGTACAAAGTTAATCCTGGCGATTTTAACCTTTCCGAAATTTAAATTGGGACTCTGGAACATACACCATATTCTTAAAAAGAAGGCTTAAACACAAGTCCTGTGTATGATAAATTCCTGGAACATCATTGATGATCATAACCTCGTACAAATGGTCAATGAAAGTTACACGAAATGACAATATTCTTGACCTATTGCTCATTTCTAACCACACTCTGTTAACAATGTTCAAGGTCATACCTGGCATATCAGATCATGGACATCATATCCAACAGAAATTATCTTCGCCTACCTCCTCAAACAAAAACCTCGTACTTGCACCTTGTATAAAGGCAAAATGGACTGAGTTGAAAAACCTTCATTAAAACCTCAACATTGAAATTTCAAAAGCTGAAAATCTTTGTCTGTTGAAGAACTTTGGGGTCGCAGTTCAAACACACACTTCGAGGATGGCATATCAAAATTTTCAGTACCCACTAAAAAGAATTACAGCTAAACCCATCTTTGCCCTGGATAACAAAATCCATTAAAAAAAATTAATTCATAAAAGAGATCAAGCTCTATAAAAATATTAAAAAACCAAAAAAAAATAAAAATAAATCTGCATCAGACAATGGCTAAAATTTTTAAAAATTTGAAATCGCCAAATAAAAAGCTAGAATTAAACAATCATATGAATCTTACTTAGAAAACATCCTGAACCTTGCAGATGGATGATGATTGAACTAATACACAAAGTAAAGTTCCTGTACCAAAAATATACTCACCTTATTAAAAAACGTCTAAACAAGATTCACAAAGTGTGTCTCCATTAAAAGATCAAAAGTCAGTTCTCTCAAAATTAATAACACTTGAAAAGCAAACATTCTTAACAAACAATTCCAATCGTTTTCTCACCAATTATACCACTCACACTTAAAGATCAATGTTATACAAAAACTGAGACCTCATGGATCCCAGAAAGTATTGTCAGTACCACCAAATGAATGACATCATCATCGGTAGGCAGGTGTACTAAAGCTCCTCGCCAACCTCCAATGCCAACAAAGCTGCCGGCCCTGACAACATTAGATCGATTGTCCTGAAAGGGAGCCTGAGGAGAGAAGAGATTCTGACATCGTTGCAGTTCTTTTTTCCAAAAATCCCTGGACCACCGGTAATTTTCCCAATGACTGGAAAACCCGTTGCAAACGTATGCCCTGTCCTACAAAAAGGTGATACAAGTGATCCAAAGCAAAACTAGTCGCCCCAATTCCCTTACAGCTCCTCTGTAAAACACTCGAAACATATAGTTGCCTCTCAAACTATCCTCCTCACTTTACCCCCCACAACATACTCTTTGACTTCAGGCATGGATTTCAGAGAAAGACGATTCATGTTGAGACACAAACTTCATTGAAACTTCTGAAATTACTTTGTGAACCCAACCCTTTCAAATGTGGCAAACAAACAGATCTTATACTGTCTTGGGGACTTCCCAAAGCTTTCGATAAACTAAAACCATCTTAAAAACTCTTAAGAATACCCCTGCAAAACATGGTGATTTTTTCCTCAAATTCTAAATGGATACAGTCAATTCCTTATTGCCGTAGACAACATAGTTGTGGATTAGTGACTGCTCATCTGAAATTCCCATTACCTTTGGGAGTGCCCCAAGGCTCGGTCCTAGGGCCCCTCTGTTTCCTTCTATATTCAACAAGTTTTACCATCTTCTGTCCTTCAAAATCCCAAGTCAGATTATTTCCCGCAGGACGACACTCTGATACCCTTAAACCATCAATTCCTCCTCAACCCCCCAACTCTCCAACATGAATCCTAGACAATATTGGGTTCTTGTGGGAAGAAAACAGTGGGACATGGGAGTTTAACCCCTTCAAAATGCCAATCATTTCCATATCACCAAAAAAAGACCATAATTTAAACACAAATATATGCTCCCATGGCCAAAAAATCCTTTAGAGTCTGTTGACAAATGCTAAAATTTCGGACTAGATCTATCTTGCTGAACCTTTAAATTTTTAATACACATATATCTCGAATAACTTCCCCAATGCAAACAGATCCCTTGGCTTTATTAAAAAAGAAATTTCATCACTAAAAAGAGAAAGTAAAAGAAACTAGGGCATACAAGTCCCTGGGTCCGACCCACCAGGTTGAATATGCCTTCATCTATTTGGTCTCCTTTTACTTAAAAAACCGAAATATTGACAAAGTTGAATGATCCAGAGCGGCAAATAAGATGGGGTTAAAAGCGGATTACTCCCCTTCACTTTAGTTGTCACAGCCATGCAGGAAAAACTGCGGCTGGCGATTTCCCGTTGAAACATCCAGAACTGGACTGTTAGACCTGAAAATTGTTTTATAAATATACCACAAACCTAGTTGGGCAATTAATCTCCCCAACTTATGTTTAAACCCCACATAGAATTTAACCGGAACATATGCATCCCTTATCCCTACGTCAAATACAGGTTAAAATTCCTCCACTACCATAAGTACTTCTTTCTTCCCTTCATAGCATTTATTACTTATGGGGAATAAACTTCCTAGTAACATTGCCACCCTGCCCAACCTGAGTCAGTTTAAACAGGCAGTTGGTGGCGGGTTTGCAGTACTGTCTTACTCCCAGTGATTTTTAAACTATTTTATCTCTTATGTCATCTTGTTTCACTATAACATTGGTTTAACCAATGACTAGAATACATTTTCAGGTCTCACCTTCCAAGCATTCAATGTTTTGGACTTTCCCTTGTTTAGCTTTTCTCTTCACCTTTTACTAACAATCCGACGTGCAACTAAATTCCTCCTTTTAACACTCGTAAAGAGGGGGGGGCCGTATCCAGAAGATTAGATAATAAGCATGCGAAAGCAGTTTCCCGATACAAAGCAGTAGCCCTATTTTTCGTTTAAAGGGGTTTGATTTTTACTTTCAAATTTCTTCAAAAATTAATATCCAAATCAGAAGCAGGATGCATAAAACAGACAAAATATAAGTCTCAGTTCGGCATACATATAAAAAAGTTTTCATTTTTAAATCCACTTTCACCTGTGCGGGTTGTCAAAAACGTTGACCTTGTTAACTTTTGGGGGATTCCGGTTTAAGGCGCGCCAAATAGCTGCGCAAACGAATACTTACTGTGAGGCCTATTTACAGGGTGTTTCCCTTTTAAACCCCTGCCATACAAATAAGTAGGCAATGCGACATAAACCTTGAATTTTAATTATCAGAATTTTGACCCATATTTAGCTATAAATTAAAATTTAATTTTATGGCTTTAACGAGTAAAAATATCACGCATAACAAGCAGTATTGCATGTGTTTTGCGTTGGG